>NC_056735.1:1127513298-1127598298 GCF_019279795.1 Protopterus annectens | reverse complement strand
TTGTATTTGACTATGGACAGATGAGCTTTGTTTTATTTTTATGGATAGCCTGTTCTGGAACAGTGGTAGCCTCTGTGTTATATACACCCATCTCTACACATCATTCAGTTTAGATATTTGGACTGAGTATTTCTGATGCCATTTGCCTTGCTGATGTTCAGTAGGTTCATCTGTATTAGGTCAGAGGATTCCTTGCATGGCGGACATGTTACCTCTAAGCACGCTGTACGATACTGAGTATAGTAATAAATCATTGAGGTGGTCCATGCAAGACCTACTGTTTAGGACTTGTAGCCTTTTAAGTAAGGTATCTCTGAAGGTATTCCAATTGTTGCATGGGGCTGGGCAGATACATGTCAAAGTGGGCATTATACAAAATAATTGACCTAATGAGAGCTTTGGAAAGGGGGACAACATCTCTAGATCTAGTCACAATCAATTTATTTATAAGCTGTGCAATACAGAAATGCTTTCTGACTCTGGGCATATGTTGGTCAAAAGTTATGTCACTGAACACACATTCTCAAATGCCAAACAAATGGGTCAGTTCTCAGAGGGCATTGCCATGATTTTGACACCAGTTATTGTTTGGGACAAACCTTCCTGCATGATGGATAAGTCATCTGGGGATTCAATAACTGCTCCTAGCTTGCAGTCATCTCAAACTTAGCCGTCCAAAGCCCTTTGGTATTTCCTTTTACTTCTGAGATGTATATGCCAAACAGAAAAAGTCTCAGCACCGAACCCTGGGGGACTCCACTGATGACTGGTCTCTTCCTCTATTTTGATCTCCTGCAACCTGTGAGCAAGTTGGCAATCCAGCTAGTGATAAAAGTGTTTGCTCCTACATCATTCATCTTTTGTGCTACACCTAAATAGGATAATGTATCAAAAGGCTTGGCAAGGGCAAAGTAACATGGTGTGAGTTGCTTCACCTTCATCCATTGCTTTTGTAACAAGAGTAAAGCTTAAAATTTGCCCATAATTCTGAGCCTTTCATACTTTCCTCTGGGCTGTTTTCAACACATTTTTAGGGTCATCCACACATGTATGTATTCTTTGATTCACCTTCCTAACTGTATTACATTATATTCCTTGTATACTACAGCATCACTTGTTAGAGTGTGTTTTAGTTTTGAACAGTCTTCTACTAAGCAATGAAACAAAATGTATGAACCAATGACAAAACTACACATTTCAGAAAATTTCAACCATAAAAGGCCACTCAAACTTCTGTTATTACAATCCACTAATATCAGTAAGTATGCAAAATCTCTGCAGAAGTCAGTCATCTAAATAATTCCACATTAAAGGGATCTCTAACTAATGAAGAGGTTGCTGCCCGGAAACAACTTTATATTGCATTGTTTCATCTACAAATACAGTGACACTTGCCCATGAAGAATAAATTGCCTATGTTACATTAAAAAAAAATGATAAGCTAGTAATATTGCAATAGGGAATGGATGGCAAACTGATAACAGGTTCATAGTTACTAGGTAATTCCTCCAAAGGAGGACATTCACAGGACTGCAACACCCACTCCCTTTAAGGTACAACAAAGTACAGTATCAGCGATCCATCTGCATACACTGGGAGTAGAACCCACAGACTTCTGCATCTACTAACAATGCAAACAGACTTGGAATAAGCATCACTAAACTTCTCTTCCCCTAAAGCTCTCAGCAAATTTTTTATTTAACATTTGTTTTCCAAGAAAGTCCAACTTGGAACAAAGCCAATTTTCAGCAGAGGCCCAGGTAGAAATGCTCCAGACGCACTTCTTTGTAACATGGGAGGAAACCCACACAAGTACAAGGAGGATATACAGACTCCACACAAAAGCACCTCAGGCAAGAATCAAACCAAAACATTTTCTTGTGAGGCAACAACACTACCACTGCACCATCCACTTGACAACTAAATCTCTCAATTTCACAGCAGAAGTCTGGGGGGGGGGCCAAAACCAGGGACACATTTTAAATATTGCTTGTATAATCTTACAACATTGCTAAAATAGTGTTTTGTGTTACCATGCGTTTCCAAAAAAGATAGAAAGACTGAAACTTAAAGGGTTATCATTATTTAGTGAATGCCATTCTCAGTGATTTGCCAGAAAACCACAAATTTTCAGAGGAACAGACCAAACTCCCTGGATCACAATTCCAGCCTGCATAAATGGACCTTGCACCTTCCAGCCTGCATAAATGGAGCACAGCCTTGGGGAAAACCAAAATACAGAAACTCTCTCCTTACTGTGACTCTGGCAGCAGGATTGTTGCGATTAGGAATGCAGCAGCAGGACTGACGTGGAACATAGTTATTTCTGCGCACTTTTGTGTTTGAATTTACGTTAGCATGCAATGCAAGCATGGGTCCGCCTATAGGTCTTACAGCTGTGTGTGTGTGGGGGGGGGGGGTGCGCTCCCTCTGCCTTGCTCTGAGTCCAGCGCCTATGTATGTGTGTGTATTATCATATATATATATATATATATATATATATATATATATATATATAAATATATATAGATATAGATATATGGTTCCACTTCTAACCATCGAAATTTCAAAACATCAAAATTCTGCTAGAGACCAGAACATCGAATTTTGAAACATCAAAGTTTACAAGTGTAACCAAAAAAAATAAATAAATGTTAACAATTGCATGAAGGTGGGCTTTGCCCCCCTGCACCCCCCCACACCCCCCTTCTTTAATATTCCAACTCCAAGACCGCACTACAGTTGAGTAAATGGAAATATCCCATTTTGCGCTTATGCAGAAGCGCTAAACAGGAGATTTTCCGTACCCTATCTGTAGTGCCATCACACAGATGGCACAAACACACAGTATCCAGGGCACCTTGGTGTCCTGCAAAAACACATTCTCCCACCTACGCTTACCTTTTTCTTCCCCTTCAAACCTTCGATGTTTTAAAACTCGATGTTCTGGTCTCAATGATCTGAACTTCGATGTTTTAAACGTTTGATGGTTTGAAGGGGGACCAGATATATAGATAGATAAAAAGTCAGAAAATACCAACTGACTGCCATAGGAATGTGGGAATACAATCCGTAAATTTAACGATAAAAGACTACGTATCCACCATGTCAAGGATAGTGTACAACAGTTTATTCCAAGATACAACAAATTAAAACAGCTGAGCGCTTTCGGGTGTATCACCCTTCTTCAGATCTTCAGCCAAAGTGGTTTTATACACAGCAACAGCTTCCTTCACTTTCCGTTTCCAGGCAATCTTGTCCGAGGCGAGAAACATGGACTCTGCTCAAAACAGGAGCAGTGGCTCAATGTATTCCATAGGCACATACTTGGCATCTCATGGCAGTACAGGATCCCCAACAGCACTAGAGAGGACTGGTACCACCTCCAGGTTCACCCTCCTGATACAGACATATGCTTTGGTTAGGTCATGTCTTATGTAGGACAGATGGCCAAATAATGGGTCTGAAAAGAGGCTGCAAAGGCATCCCACACTGTGCTACAAGGACATGACCTCAGCGTGCTCTGCATCAACTTGAACATCTGGTATTCTCCTGCTTGGCCAGGGTAACAAAGTATACAATACCAGTAAAATGGAAGATTTTCTTTATTAGGAATCTTCCATTTTACTGGTGTCGTATACTTTGTTACCTGGCAGTGGTGACTATTCTGTTTGGATATTTTGCATTACATAGTTATTCAGTGGGAGGCTTCCTACTTTTGTCTCTCTCCCTCTCTATTTTATATATATATATATATATATATATATATATATATATATATATATATATATATATATACACACACACACACAGACACACACCACACACATGTATCTTATACATGTATACATAAACACAAACTCTCATATAGATAACATTGCATTCTAACTTACTTGGCTCAAAACACATGTGAGCAGCTATCTAAATGCCTACAACACAGGCATTAATGTACTTCATAAGAGAAATCATGTTAATGTTATTTCAATGGGCAATAACCTTGTCAATATAGCAGCAAAAAGGGTCTGTACAAGTGGCAGTTCCATGCAGTTCTGCAAAGCATTCGAAACATAATATGGTGTATATGTTTCTGCTACATCTCCACTGCTGAACCACACTGTTGAAGGTTTTCCTGCAAAATCTGTATATTACTGATGCTGCCAAAAAATTGACACAACATGGTAATCAGTTCTGCAGGATAGGCACGATGGCTCCAACTCCCTGCAGATAATTAACCCATTCCTCATTTGGGATGAAAGCTCTCAAACCCATTTAATGCCTGGTGGAGTTAAGGGCTAGGTGTCAGTAAGCAGGACCAGTATTCAGATCTGTGGACTGTCCATTCAGCAACCCTCACCGAAGCCTTGCAAAGGTCTGTTATAGGTGCCTCTGGGAGGTGAATTCACACTTCACACATCTGCATCTTAAATTGGTACACTGCTTGCCGCAAGGCCACATTAAGTTCTTCATGCTGCAGCTATCACTAATGCAACAAGCCAAACTGTCTCCCTCAAACCAGGATAGGTAAGCCAACATCAGCAATTCACTTTCATCATGCCCCATTAGTCCCTCCAACGCCTGTGCCTCTAGTTGAATACAAGTCACCTAGGGTACAGGCAGAGCCTTATTCCTCTACTCCACAGCTCAGATGGGGTTTTAAGTGCTTGAATTAAAACAGCTTATCTTAACAATTATTTTAGTCTGCATTAGTGCTCCATATTAAGCAGTTTTCTGTATTTCAGTATTCTGAAAAGGAACTAGTTACTGGAGTTCTACATATGACCATGGAAGCCTGTTCCTGTTCATGCAGAAAAGTACAGTTTTGTACCTACCATAAATGTAGATGTCCGAGAGGTATGCATCTGCAGTCCTAACATACATTTGCCAAGCATTACAATCTACCTTTATACTCCAGATACCGAGCAGGTTTTGCCACTGCTGTTTTGCAAGGGATCTCAGGCAGCCCTTCGGTCGGCCGGATTCCAAAGTCTGGGTCTGGCCTCGGCTGATGTCGCACTTCACCCGACGTCATAGCTGCTGTCAATTGGGTATAAAGGCATCAGCCGACGCCATTTTCCTCAGTGTTTCTTGCCCCAGATGCCAGGTGCCCTCTAGGAAGGCTAAATTTGGATAAATGCAAATGATTCCAAACAGTAAAGAGCAAACAAAAATAAACATGTATATACATATATACAAACAAATACACCATAATAGATTCCCCCAGCCAGCTACAAGATGGGCAAATACCCTAGGAGTACCACAGAGGGGAAGGAGGGTGGGTAATCCTGACTGCAGATGCATACCTCTCGGACATCTACATTTATGGTAGGTACAAAACTGTACTATGTTCTTCAAGGATGCATCTGCAGTCCTAACATATGGGTAGAATACCATAGCCAAACTGGGGGAGGAGGCACTAAGAAGATTATGGTGTAGTTAAGATCCCTTGCAAAACAGCAGTGGCAAAACCTGCCCAGGATCTGGAGTATAAAGGTAGATTGTAATGCTTGGCAAATGTATGTTAAGACTGCAGATGCATCCTTGAAGGACATCAGGGTGTGCAATCATAAATAATGAAGTTTTCTGCATCCCTGTGTTACTAGCTGCACTGCTCTTAACCCAAACGCACTAAGTCAGGCTGTGAATATCTCGCATTTGTGAATACCCAGGCCTTCAAACAAAAGCTGGAAATGATCTTATAAGAATTCTATTATATACCCCCTATGAGTGCTGTTAGCCTGCTGGTAGAGTTAAGTGGGGTACTGATTGATGTCACGCACCTCCTAGTGGCTCAGATGCTGTAGGGGATAGGCTGCAATAGATATGCTTAGCAAATTACCTGCTAATTCTACACTGCTGCTGCCAGTGGCCAGTGTGTTAGACCCTAGGGAGAGGATAAAACCATGGAGATTCCCTCTGTTCTACTCGCATGGCAGAGGCTTACTCATGACATTTACTGCTTTACTTCCTCATCAGCATCACTGTGTGGGACAGGCACAAATAGGATTCCCTGTTGGGTTGCTAAATTCAGAATGCATACAGCCAAATGACTGAAAGCAAAGTCATATGAATTGTCCACACTAGCTGTGACTGCGGTGAGTGCAAGTTGATGTTGTAGCACAAAAGTCTGCAAAATACAACACTGGTGCACAAGGCAACAGTCTGCTGTTTTTTCACCATTAATCTGTGGCACTACTTACATAAACACTTGATATATTTTCTGCAATATAAACTGCAGTAAACATCTGTGAATTATGAACATTGGTGCCAAGTGTCATCTACATACCAACTCTGGCACTGTCACTCCACTGAACACCTAAATCCATACCTTGTCTCAACTGTATTTAGTGTTGGCTGCATATATTCTGTGGCTGTAGAGTGTAGTTTTGTCAACTGTGCAGACCTTTTGTATCCATTTCTTACAACATCTCCTATCCTACACATTCAACTTATAACAATACATAAGATCATACACAAACTATTTGCCTGCCCAGATCTTACCCCTTTAATCAATATGTATTTTCCAAAAAGAACTCTGATTGGAAGACAAAACTTCTCACCATAATTAAACCAAATAAATCCCCTGGACAAAGCCTATACTCATACTCAGAAGCAATAAAATAAAACTCCTTACCTTTAATCACCACAATGCAGCTCTTACCAATCTTCACCAGCTCTGCCTTTCCAGTGCTCAATCTCTTACACTCAGGTTGCCTGGGTCAAAGCCAGGGCTTTAATCCTCTATGCCACAAAGTCAGATGTGCAAAACCACAATTCTGACAAGTGCAAATAAATAAATAAATGAAAGGTTCTGGGATACTGCAACTTTCTTCTCTCACAAATTCAAAAAGGATTTTATTTTTTTTAGTAATAGGTAATTATTATAAAGGCATACGGACACCATGCTCACCAGGATGGATAAGAGGAAGGTGACAGCTGTTTTTCTGGAGCCAGGATCTGGAAAGTGACAACAGCTCTTAGATATCTCTATCCCAACAAATATAATTATCACCTGACAGTGACCTTAGACACTACCAACAGGAACATGCAGAAGGCTATGATTGGGCTTGCCATGCATGTGTCTGAGCCAGGAAAGACACTGGTCATGACTGGTACTTTGCCATCACCCAGAAAGATGCAGAGATTAAAAGACAAAACAACTGGCTTTAATAACTGGCTATGCAGTTGGTGTCATTCTAGGGGTGTCCAATATGTGTCAGCTTGGAATGAGATGGCTGACAAGTCTCCCTGCTTTGCCAGGGATGGGCTTCACTTCTCTTACCAAGGCTTTTGCATTCTGGCTAAAGCCTTTGCTGTAGCCATAATGCCTTTTTTTTTAGGCACAGTCCATCTGATGGACATTCCAACCTAGTAAATTCTAGTTTGCAACACATTAATGTGGCTCTAGTCAATGCAAGGAGTCCTGAAAAAAATGCACAATAAATTAAAACAGACTAAAAGTTGAATGTGTCAAAAACAGAAAAAATAATAAATGAAACAGTTCAACCACCAAGGCAAATGGCATAAATACTAAAAAACATAGTAAAAACATTAAAACAGTTTAATTGTACAAAGGATAAGCGCTTTCACATAATATGCTTCATCAGATCCTATATAAGCACAATACATTAACCTATATAAAACATGAAGCAGCCAATCACAAAAGTCAAACTATTAGTGATGCAAGGGTCGAGATTGTAAAGCAGATTTTAAAGGTATAGTATTAATTCAGTGCACTCTAAGCATATTATGGACAATATGGCACACTTTTAAACTCACTGTTATAGCTATTTGTGAGTCTGCTAGGGGTGGCAATATTGTCATCAAAACAGAGACATCAGAGATGCATTGGATAGCAGCATTGCAGCATAGGACACCTGGGTTGAATTATACTGAACTATGTTTCATTTATTAGTTTACTACCTTGAAATAAATGGCTGAAATTCAGGCTTTCTTGCAAATGAACAGTTTCATATATGTATAGTTACAGAAACAGGATTTCAAAGCAATGAAAGCATTCCCTCTATTCCTGGGTATGCATATCATGTCTTCAAACCCACTGGAAATTGTGGGGGAGTATCAGTATTTGTTTAGGATATCACCAACTCACGACAGATTCCTTGGGATACCACATGTGAACCCTGAAATGTCTGCAACACTAGAACTGCCCTCATCTCCAAGACACTGATGTGAAAGATGGCCTCTGTGTGAGACTAAGTACCTTGGACTGTCTTCCTTTCAAGATGCTCTCCCTTAAAGGGATGTGGCTGTGGTCACTACAGCCACTGGGGGTACATTTGGAAAGAACATCCTTCTGTCATTGAAGGAGACTAAAGATACGGGTCAGCAAATTCAACTGACATGAATTTTTGTATGTAGTTGATAAAAGCTTTGAGACAATTGATCACTAGAGTCCATGGAAGATCTCTAAAATCTGGCTAATGGAAGCATGAGGATTGTAGAAGCCATTAAACTAATAGGCTGAGAATTAGTCTTGCCAGAGGAAAAGGGTAACAAAGAACATGAATGGCTGTGAGATGCAGAGAGTACCCTGGAGTGGGGAAGCCTTGCGATCTATAAACATTTATAGGATGCCACCTAAATTCAACTTATCTGTTGAGTTAGGGTAAGATGACTTTTGGACAGGCTGACTTGTAATTCCCTAGATCTTGCATTAGATTGAGCAGAAGGTCCAGATAGTTCGTTCATTAGAAGGTGAAGCTAAATTACCACATTAGCATTTTTACCATAGCAATGTAGAAATTTCCCTGGGAAGGCAATAAAACCTCTTGGCAATAAAATTAAATGCTGCGACTCGCATCAGGTATTTAGAGTTCAAACACCTTGTCTTTGGATCCATAAGCATTCTATCTCACCAACTGCATCTGGTGGTAAACCATCAGTGCATCAGTCGGGAGTGGGGGGTGGGGGTGGGGGAGTAATTGCAGTCCACTGAAGTACCAGATTGTTCTTCCCCTCATCTAAGTTGCTTTTCAACTACTTTACTTTTGTGGCTCCAAATTCAAAATCACTTCTCTACCCATGACCCAAGCGAACTCCTCACCATCCCAGCTGCTTCACTCTACTGTAAGGCACACTGCATTTTTTACTTTTTTTTTAACAAACGGTCTATTATAAATGTTGAATGCTGTAAAAATGCATTTACCAACATTATTACCTTCACAGATTAAGTCCTTCCCAACAGATAGTTTTCCATAAGCACATACAAGTATGGGCCTTGCTCTGTTCTGCCCTCGCTCCACTTCACTCCCCTACCCTGCCCCCAATTCTCACCCACCCCCACTACATCGACATTTATACTATCCCGCTACAACCAATCAGCAATACTAAATCCTCCCCATCCAACACCAACATGTATCCCTTAAGATTCCATCATTTAGCTCCCTATTACTTATCACTCCTAGCTGTATGCTCAACCTTTCATCACTACTTCCCTGTTACTTCCAGTGCATACATAACTACTGTTTTCACACTTACTTTACATACTTTACATCTATTCCATCAAACATGCATTACTTACACAAACTGCAATTTCTCTCCCAAACTACATATTCTGTATCTATCACTCCCAAATTATATAGCAACAGTATGAATTGCTTAACAATAGGCTTGAGTCAACTACTGTTATGCCTTAGCCACCTCACCTGTTACCAAAGGCACCTGATTCACACTATCAGCAGTTCCCCAAGTATCTACCAGATAAACCTACCACAGCTAAAGTTAATATAAAACAGCCAACCTCTATCAGGATGCACTGCATCTCTATGTTAAATTTAGACCACTCAATGTACCATCAAGTAAACTTAAACATCCCCTGCTACAACACAAAATCTAAACACTAGTCCCAATACTTAGCAATCCCAACCAGTGGTGATAGTTACCCTAAATCCAGGCCCAATAAAACTCCTCTAAAAAGAGAACAAAGTCAATAGTACTGAACAAAAACAAAAAGATGGCTTAGCCATCTAACAGTAATCAACTAACTTTCATTACTTTAAATGCTAGAAACATTTGTAATAAAATCAAAACTCCATGCTTGAATAGCTGCTCAAACAAACTAGCATCCTTGCCATAACAGAAACATGGCTGCAACCAAATAACAGCAACATCGAAACATTACCAACGAACTATAACATAACTAGGAATGACAGACCTAAAAGAAAAAAGCAAAGGTGTAGCAATAAGATACCCAGATTGTATCAACTTAATCCCTTATGACACCACCATAACAATTCAATAAAGAACTTATCACTTTTCCCAAGCTAAACAAAAACACTTTCTCCAAACTAAACAAAAACAAACAAATCTGTAGCATTACCTTATACTGGAAGACATTCTACACTAGACCTCAATTTCCATCCTTCATGAAACAGTCATATTAGGACACGTTAATATTGACTTAAATTTCCCTCCCCTAAATTCAGCATAAACCTTTTTGGATAAAAACAACTGATACAAACGTCAACATTCTTTAACAAAAACTCAAATTCCATACTAAATTGGATCTTGGTATCTAATCCCACTAAATATATCTTGTCTAACAGTGTCAAATCCACCCCGTAACCATCTCCCTGTCTTCACCACACACACACACAATCCTCCAACACAACTATAAAACCTATTCATAACAAATTTTAATTCTCAGACATGCAATATTCTCTCCTCAGTAAAGTGGAATATACTAAAAATATCCCATTAGATGACACCATTGAGAAATTTAACTCAATAGTTTTTTAACACTTTAAACAAAATGGCACCTCCTCAGAAATAAAATAAAAACATCAGATGCTCTCTCAGAGAACCAATCAGTACACTTTTCACTCCTATGGAATCTTCTACATAGGCTGATGACTCTAGTTTTTGATAACCCCAAACATTTCCCAGAGGTATTTGCGTCTAATTGCACTATATACCTGAATAGGGTCTCCTCAAATACTACACGAGACATGTACAAATTCAGATATTTTAGTCTTTCATAACTTAAATTTTCACATCCATGGATACCCTTTGTGTATTTCCATTATATTCTTTCCAGTTTACTCATGCCTGTTTTCTTATAAAGTTTCCATACTGTTATTCCATATGGAAGTTTGGGTCTAATGTAACTAACAATTTAATTTCTGAATTCCTACACTTTATAAAACTTTTTATACAGCCTGTAGATCTATAATTATTATTAACCAATTGGTTATGATCCGAAAAACTCAAAGCAGGATTTATACATATCCCTAAGGCCCTTAAATGAATCAATCTACATGGATCCCTAGCAGGTGAAAATGTGCTGCCACTACTGCCATCATGCTATTACACAGCCTGGGAGCTGTGTTGTGACCAAAGGCAGGACCCTAAATCAATAATGATTTGCCCCCAGCCAGAAATGGAAAAATCTCACTGAATGCTTCCCTATCGTAAAATGACAGTATGCATTCTTGAGACACATAGAGCACATCCAAGTATCCTTCATCAGAAGTAGTAAACAGAATGGAACTATCAAAAGAAACATTGATGAAGGATGTCTTAAATCTTTTTGTAAAACCACAGACATATCCAGGAGTGCCATTCGCATGGTGATGTTGGTACCTGTTGCTGTAGCCAAGCCATCAGTTGCATTAGAAAACAATCATACAATCATGGCTAGGTTGGAAGTAGATTAAAGGGTAGAAAGCTGGAAGCCCATGGTCTCCTGAACATCCACAGGCAGGTTACCTGAGAGAGACTTGGAAAGCTCCTTGGACACGCATCTCTGAAATCTGGTGACACAGACAAAGTAATTCAGCGCTTTAAGTTTGAAAGTCAATGAAGCATACATCCATTTCCCAAACCAGTCCATAGCCCTATGTTTCCTAATAAGGGGATGGACCAAGGAACTTTCCTCCAACAGCCTCTCTTTAGTCGCTGCTGCTACCACCATCACATCCAACAGTGGATCCTGGCTCCAATGCTTCCTCTCTTTTGGTGCTGCCAATATCTTGTTAGGTTTTTTGTGAATGGATTCCATCACGTCAAGGTCCTTTCATGCCCGCACAGCCATAAGGTCAATGAGTGGGTCAAACAGGTACCAATATGATGTTGCGCCAAAACTACAGGCTTTCAGGAAAACAGACTTGTCTGATGAGGGGTTTATCAGTGGACCCCCCCCCCCAACTGTGTTTCATCAACTCGTGGATGTCACAAAAGGTGAGGTCTTCTTTGGGTCATATAGGGGAGCCTTCACCTTTATCAAAGTCTAATTTGTTCAGTGAAAAACTCTGGGGAAAAAATATGTGCTTCTGGACTGCACGTCTGTTTCTTATGAACCGGTTCCAGTGAGAGATCTCAAGGTTACAAATCAGACTGGGCTCTAATGTAGCACGAGAACCCTGTTGCACCGAATGTCCCCATCAGACATGGAGATGGGAAGTAGAAGCAGATTCCTGTCAGGGTTCAATTGCAACCTAAGTGGATGGATGTAACCTTCTCCCTTGGCATAGACAGGACCCTTTCAAAAGCCTCAACGACCAAGAATGCCATTTTCTGCATAGGCCTATCCTTTTACAGCAAAGACACTTCAGAACCGATGGGTCTCAACCCAGAGGCTGCTCTATGAGCTGAGCTATGAAATATCAAGGCATCAAGGAGAAGGGATGGTTCCGACTTTGGTGTTGATCCATCCACTTGAGCTTTGGCCCCAAAGGTTCGGTCCAGAGTCTCTTCCAGTTCCAAACACATCAGAGTCGAAAGAGGAATCAAGTGTTGAAGTAACTCAGACTATCAGCTTCACCAAAGGTGCTCCAGGACAGACAGGATCCACAGTAGTCTGGTCCAAAGGGCAGACTGGAACCAGAGAAGGAAGAGGGGTAATTGGCCCCAAGACTTAGCACCTTCCCAGACAGTACTGAGAGAAGCCCAAGCTGGATCTGCATTCTAAGGACTTCCTTATCATCCTGTCGATATCTGGCTTGGTCATGCTTCTGGATAACCCTGTAGAAAAATCCACAGAAGGTGATCTTGAATACGTCTGCTCTAGGAGAATGGATGAGTGCTGCCTTGGACTAACTGGGTCCAGACAGAACCAGGACAAACAGCTGAAAGGACGGATCCAACAGACTGCCAGCTCTGACCATATAGAAACTTTCAGATCCAGCCCAGACAGCAATGTAGGATCTGGGGGAATGCTTCCTCAACCTTTCTGAATCTGATTTTTCCTTTTATTTTACCTTTTCCTTCTCTTTTTTCCTTTTGTTTGTCTTTAGGGCTCTTATCCTTGCTGTGTGGAGAAGAGGCTCAGAGAAGGGGAAGCAGGTAATGCAGACCCTGCCTGTGAAGCGAGAAGACTCCTGACTACGAGCTTCCCACTGTGTCTCAAGACGGGCAGCACCCAAACAAACGCATAGCATATGTGGATCCTGTGGGGAAACTTGTATCCACACTTTAAGCACTTTTCACATCCTTGACTGTCTGCGATAATGCCAACTATCACTAACCAACTAGGCATGCGCGTGCACAGAGTCAAATATATATACTACAGTATTTTATAGGGATTATGGTAGTACAATATATTAATGCTAAAAAAACCCCACACTTTACAAATGTAATATCTGGCAAACTAACCTAACCCCAACACTAAATCAAATCTTAACTCTACACTTAGACAGAAAAAAATATTTCAGTACAGTGACTGAATTCTTTAGGCAGCAAGTGAGATCTGGGGGTAATTCGCACAGAATTATGGGCAGAGGAGAAGCGAGTCCTGGAACCATTTCAGAGACTGTGCCAAGGTTAGATTCAATCAGATCAGACAACCCATAGTTGAATCGGCTTCAATATTTCTACAAACACCTGTACAAGGTTCCTAAATCTACAAAAACAAGCACACACTCACTGCAGAGATAGGTTCCTAATGCAACTTATTTGCAACTATTGGAATAAGTTGCCATTACAGGACAAAGTCCTACTTTGACTACCTTTAAAACTAGTCTAGATGATTGGATAGGTAGATGCAAATTTCCACCATGAGTTGTCATTACAGCCATTGGGAGATGAGCTTCAAGTGCTTGAAAAGGGAGGCATGACCTTACGTGTGTCTACTTAAAGGTGTAGATTGGATAGGCATCTTGCAGTCGTAATGACCATTTGATAGTCTTCCTACATTCCAAAATACAGTGTTTAAATAATTTAGGGATATGTAGACTTTGAGAAGTTGTCACTGGGTTAAAAATGGCACTGAATTTGTTTGTTAGTATAATGGCAATGTCTGTCTGAGTCAAATAGATGGTTAACATTTACGTAAGAAATGTTTTGTACATTATGTAACTGTTGTTTCTGAATACTTCTGTAATTCCTTGCATGTTTGTCAACTTCTGAAATGTTCAAATTTCTTATAACTGGAGTTTTTCTCCCCAGGCCTCTGCTGAAAAAGGACCTGTGTCCAGTTGACTTTCCCAGTAAACAAATGTTAAACATTTTATATTAAGTTCAGAGGAATGCCGGATGTCACTAGCTTCTAACATAGCTGAAGAAGGATTTATAATTGTCCTTGGCTTCAGAACCTAGATTCACGGGCTACTTTAAGATACCCAATAGTATTTTTCAAGCATTTCTGATATTATCCAAGACAAGATGATTCTTGGACCTGCTGTATAACTTTCCTTTTATTGTACAGTTTATTTATGCTGAAGGACTACCAAGGAAATTTGTTTCTGAATTTCCCATTATATTTTGTTCTGGTTGAGATTGCCATTTGCTTTATTTGTTTTTTTAAATTCCAAAGAGGTAGGAACTTGCCCATAACTGGCTGCAGTTAGTGGGCAAGGCCCCTTTATGTAATGGGTCTATGACTAGGTTTCTATTGTTTTAGGGACTGCATCCTTCTGTAATAAACTTGTTTATTAGTATTTAGATGGGATAGGCAAGTGCATCAGATGAAAGCTTCAGGCAGCTTGTTGGAAAGTAGACAAGAATTTTTAACTTTCCAGTCTAGGGGCATTAACATCATAAAGATCTGTTATGAAGTAGTGTGGGCAGAGGGTGGGTTACTGAAGGAAAAGTTACAGTGGCAGCTCAGGTAAAATTCTCGCAGATAAGCATGGCCACTTCAGGTGAGGTATCTGGTGGGCATGGGTTGCATTGATGGGATTTCTAGACTTCCATAAGCTCTTAACATTCTACCCAAAATATTTGTGTTATATCCAACACAGTGGCATAAAAGGATGGATCTCTGACTATGAAGTCATCTCTCTACTTTGACTGGAAGCTTAGCCACTGGAGGATCCAAACAGGAGAGTGGGATTATACTGACCTGCACACTCCAGAGAGAGGGAAGGGGGATCTGATGGAGATATGGCATGCTTCTATCACAACGGTTCCAACGCCAAGAGTTAAGACACTTACCAACAATTAATGCTGTAACAGCAGCTCTAGAGACCAAGTGATGATCACTTGGAACTACAGTTTATGCCACACATGCAGCACTAAGCACTATTTCTGACCACAAATACAAAACAGACATTCAGAAATGCGTTCTCTAGGGTTTTGCACCTGGGTCAATTGCCCCACCCCAGCTAATATACTGCTAAAAACATTTTAAAAATTAAATATTTATGATAGTGTTGATTTGTTTTTAAGTGAAGTACTTTATTTTACAATTTTTTTCATGTTGCTTTTACTTAAATTGTGGGGTTGCTTATACTGAGGAGTGACATTACATTTTTCAAGGTGTTGCATTGTTTCTACACCTTAGTGCACCAAGTCACAAGTTTTAATATTGGTTATGATACATTGAGAGTTTTTTTGCTGTATGTTTACTCCACTTGGTAAGTGCCATGAAATTTAGTAATTAAAGAAAATTTTAACTAAGGAATTGGATTAATGAGTCAAGGCCTAAGGACAGAATCAGATTCTAGTTCATCTGCCCACATGGTGGGTGGATGGGTGTGGGGGTTAAGACTAGACTAAGTGTCAACTGCCCGAATCACAAGGTGCTGAGGAACAGCATGTGGGTGGACTGTTTTCAATAGGAAACCCATCTTGTTATGGTTTCTACGATTGCACCAGCTCTGACTCCTTTGTTTCCAGATATTCCTCCCTTCTGTGTGTGTGTGTGTGTGTGACAGTAGGCTTGATATTTATGGTGTGAAGTTCAAGGGTAAGGATGCTTGCCCCCCCCCCCAAAAAAAAAAGATTCATATAATGTTGGTTTTCACCCTTGTAGTATTTCATGCATGTGTATAGTGATACAGTTGCCAGCATTTTGTCGGTTGGTATTTCATAGTGTACCTGCTTAAGTATACTGTAGTATTACCTAATTTAGTGTCTTAGGTTTCACAAAAGTCAGTATATGTGGACTTTTGAGATTTTGTTCTCGTAAGGAAATGGAAGGACAATACATGTTTGACATATCTTAAATGTCACCTTAGAAAATTAACATGCTGGAACAAAGTGAATATCTCTGATAAATGAAGGCTAACTAAATAATAATGTTTCAACTTATGCAGAATTCAGTTACTTTAAAATTACATCAGCATTTTCCTAACAAAAAACTAAGATCAACAGCTGAATGGAGTGGAATTAGATGAGGTGGGTGAAATGATAGGTAGTTTTGTTATGCATGCAAAATATTCCTGATATTTCTTTAAGGGTGTGTTTGTGGAAAGTACCGGAAAGTCCTGGGTTTCTGAAAATTTTTCAAGACAACGACATACATTTACAAATCACTGATAAGAATATTGATAAAAGGACACCCATTTGAGAGATAACAGAGTAGGGTAACGAGACAAATTCATATTGTCCTTGGTTATTTTGGGTGAGGTGGTGCAGGTCAGGAGGGCGGTGGCTGAACAGTACTATAGTTATCTCTGCTGTCTTGCGTGGTGTCTCAGAATAATGTCTAATCTTATCCAATCTCACAATAGAGAAAGCTCTTCAAACAGCGGAGGACCGAAAAAAATTTTTTCATCTCTCTTACGCTACCAAGATGGCTGCACAATGAGTAACAGCTTCATTCTGTCTCTCCTAGTGTGAAAACAGAAAATTAGCATCGAAAGCCAGTGTTCCCTGCACTTCCGAGTAAGGAAGACACTAAACAAAAGATAATACAAAAACTAAGAAAATGGAAGCTCTTTTACACAGATATCAATAGTAAGATACAAACAGTTAAAATGTTTTTAGTCTTGTACACTGGTCAAGCGTATTATTAACCAGACAAGAAGTTGTGGATAGCAATTAATACAGAGCTGAAGGATTTTATCTGGGAGGGGAAGAAGGCAAGAGTTAAGTGGGATATGCTTATTTTTCCAATATAAACAGGGCGGATTGGAATTACCAGAGTTGAAGGGGTATTTCAAAGCAGCACAGTTATGGTCCCTATACATAGAACAAGTAGAAAACTATAATTCAAAGTGGAAAGATAGGATGAGCAGGGGGGAAAGCTCAAGTAAAAGTGAGAGAGACTGGGATTTTAGATGCAGACCTATAAGGAGAACAATAATCACACAGAATATTATATTCATAAAGTAGCAGAAGGTCTAAGAACTAAGCAAATACAGGAATGGAGGAAGGAGATTCTGTAAACAGGGATGACAATTAGGGATACAGACAATAGAAAAGAGGCGGTAGGAATATATTGGGAGAAAACTGGCAAAGGAGCCAAGTTAGTGGGAGCAAATAACTACAGAGGTAAAGGTAACAGAAGGGGAAACTGCCAAAACCTTATTTGGACTTCAGTCTACAGACTGCCTTCCATATCAAGGACCGATAGAGTATTAGGCAAAGAAAAAAATAAGCGAGTCCTAAAAGACCAGAACTGGTAGAGTTTTTAGTAGAATCTAGAACAGAAGCTGCCAATAAGAAAGGAATAATTAGTACAGCATATAAAATATCACTTGATAAGTATAAGAATCAATCAGAGGAGGTTAGGAAGGATTGGGAAGAGGGACTAGATAAGTAATTCACAAAGAAACAATGGGGGAATATATGCAGGTCTCCCAAATATGCAACAATCTAGAAAATTTAGGAGATTTGCCTGGAGGGGTTTACATAAGTATTTACATACTCCAAGCAGACTTCAAAGAAATTTTCCTCAAGTAGACAGGAAATGTTGGAGGTGTGATGTGGAAGAAAGAGGCAACTGGGAACAAATTTTCTGGGAGTATTTAAAGATTGCCTGCAGATTGCTCTACCAGAGGTGCTGGGCAAGCAAACTGGAGTAACTAGGGAAATGATTTTTTGAGCTATGATACAGAATCGGAACTGCATAGACAAAAAGTACAGTTGGTACACTTATCATAAATGCAGATGTTAGAGTGTATTCACTGTTGCAGTCATCACACTTGGGTTATCTGCCTGCAGGTAGCCCTCAGTCAGCATGAATACCAGACACTTAGTATTTCTGTCTCAGTTGCTGTCGCTTAAGGACTAACGTCAGGTCGTCAGGGGTATAAAAGAAGGCAGCCAACGTCATTACATCAGTTTTTCTTGCCTCAAATGTCAGAAACCCACCAAATAGAGAGCTAAGTTATGGAGGAAAAAACACCACCAGTAAAAAGTAAATACCAAGAGCCCTGTAAGGGGTGAGTAATAGAGAAAGAGAAGGAGAGAGACAAGGGGGCTGGAGGGTGGGCAACCAGGACTGCAACAGTGAATACACTCGAGCATCTACATTTACGGTAAGTGTACACAACTGTACTATGTTCTTTGTGTTTCACTGTTGCTGTCATCACACTTGGGTTGATTCCCAAAGCTGAAGAATGGGTGGAGGCAGTCAAGAAGAGTTGGGGCTGGCTAGTATGCAATGCAGGACTGCTGTTGCAAAACCCACCCTGGATTTGAAAAAGATTGGCAGGTGGTAATGCTTGGTGAAGGTGTGAACAGAACTCCAGGTAGCAGCTTCCAGTATGTCCCTGGTACAGCCTCCCCTGAGGAATGCTGTAGAAGTTGAAGTTGCCCTAGTGGAATGCGTTCTGACCCCCAAAGGGGTTGGATTCCCATAGTGTTTGTAACAGAAATGGATACAGTGTGCTACCCATTCGGAGATGGTTTGTTTTGATATGGCCTTGCTCTCTACCCCTGGTGCAAAGCTGACTAGCAAATGGTCAGATTTCCTGAAGGGCTTGGTCCTATCAAGGTAGAATCTGAGCTGTCTGTGCACTTCTAAAGAGTGCAGGATCCTTTCCCCCTTATTTTGAGGATTACGGAAGAAGGTTGGCAAATGGATAGATTGGCTAAGAGCCACACTGGACATCACTGTAGGCATAAAAGTAGGGTTAGTCCTGAGGGAGACCCTGTCAGCATGAAAAATAATGAAGGATTCAACAGCCATAAGTGCTTATAGCTCAGACACTCTTCCAGCTGAAGTGATGGCTAGAAGCAAAGATGTTTTCCAAGAGAGAAATTTTAACTCTGCTGACGCTGCAGTCTCAAAGGGGGGGGGGGGGTAGCGTGAGCTTTTCCAGTACAAATTTAAGGTCCTAAGCAGGGGTGGGGCTCTCCTTGGTGGCCTAAAGGTGTTGGCCCCTCTCAGGAACTGTTTGAGAGGGTGAAAGTGTTCTGGCTCAGCGTTGTAATGAGCCAAGATGGCAGAAGCATGGATCTTAGTGGAAGAGAAGGAAAGGCCTCTGTGGAGTAGATCTGCTAGGTAATCCAGGATTAGAGGTAAGGAGGGCAGTGCTGTGTCCGCTCCTTTAAAATGAATCCACGAACAATATCTTTTCCACTTATCAGCATAGGATTTCCTTATACTGGGTCTTCTGGCTTCAAGAATGACGTCCACCACCTGCTTGCTTAGGCTGGCCACTGGGCGAGAATTCAAGGAAAAAGCCAGGCTGCAAGGTACAGGGTTTGCAGTTGCGGATGCCAGATCTGTCCCTCCTGCTGAGTGAGGAGGGTTGAGATCAGGGGTAGGTGTCATGGTGGCACGGGTGACAGACTGTGCAGTAGGGGATACCAGTGCTGGTGTGGTCAGTCTGGGGCAATCAGGATTGCCCTTGGTCTGCCCTGCCTTATCTTGAGTAATACTCGAGAGACGAGGCAGAGGCGGAAATGCATAGATTGAGAGGTTTACCCACCGGAAGAAGACATCAAATTTCCAGGCTCTGCAGTGAGGTGTCCTGGTGCAAAATTTACTGAGCTGGTGATTGTAGGGGGGAGGCAAAAAGGTCCACCTCCGGGGTCGCCCATTTCTGGGTTAGAAGGCTGAAAGCATTGGGGTCTAATTGCCACTCATGCAGGTCTAGGAAATTTCTGCTTAAGTCATCTGCCAGACAGTTTTGTTTGCCTGGCAGGAATTGAGCTTGTAGATGAATTTACATGGCCAAGGCCATGTTCCACAGGGTCATGTCTAGCCTGCAGAGTCTGTACGTGTGGGTTCCCCCCTTGTTGTTGATGTACCACATCACTGTGGTGGTGTTTTTTATTAGCAGGGGTCCTGGTGAGAGTAGGGATCTGAAAAGCTGTCAGTGCATGCTGAACAGCTAGCATTTCTTTTTGGTTGCTGTGCAGATGAATTTGACTTGGGCTCCAGTGGCCCTGAATGCACTTGTCCAGATGCGCCCCCCAGGCACAGTCTGATTCATCTGTGTTTAGGGTCAGGGCGGTGTGGGGTTGAGTAAAGGGAAGTCTCCTGTTGTGGTTACATGCTGCTGCCGCCCACCAAATAAACTCTGTCCTTAGACATGGTATGATGGTTTCCAGGTCCTGAGAATGTTGGCACCAAAGACTTTTTAAGTACCACTGAAGTTTCCTCATATGCAGTCTGGCATATGGAATCAGTAGAATGCAAGAGGCCATGAACCCTAGAGCCTGCAGGATTTTCCTTACGGATAGCTGGGTTCTGGTAGCCATTTGAGCAAAGTAGCCTATTAGATAGGCTTGTTTTTCTTGAGTAAGGAATGTCATCTGGGATGCTGTGCCCAAGCTTGCTCTCAGGAATACAATCTTTTGACTGGGGACTAGCTTTGATTTCTTTTCATTGAGAGTGTACCCCAGGAAGGTTAGTAGGTTCTTTACAAATGTAAGGTGCTGCAACAGCTTTTCCTGACTGACTGCCTGAATCAGGCAATCGTCCAAGTAAGGGTATATTTGAATTCTTCTCTGTGCAATAGGCAATGGCTGGGGCCAGGCATTTTGTGAAGACTTCGGGAGCAGTGGATAAGCCAAAAGGAAATGCAGATAACTGATAATGCATAGATCCTGCCCTGAAACATAGATATTTCCTGCACGAGTCCCTGATAGGGATGCGCAGATAGGCTTCTTTTAGGTGTAGGGTGGCTAGCCAGGCATCTTTGGACAGCATTGGAAGAAGCTGAAAGTTGGCATAGTGAATTTTGGTACCACCAGGAAGGTGTTTAGAATGGAAAGATCTAGAATTGGGCACCAAGTGCCCCCTTTTCTGGGCACCAGGAAAAGTCTGGAGTAAAACCCTTGACCTATTTGTTCTGCAGGAACAGGCTGAATTGCCCTTATGGAGAGCAGGAATTGAACTTGGTTTTGTGCCTCTGCCCAATGGTTTGGTGGAAGGTCTAGGAACCCTTTTGGGGTTGGCAGTGAGTGGAAGTAAAATTTGTACCCCTGGGATAAAATGTTGAGGCCCATTGGTCTTTGGTGTTGGAGGTCCAGTTTTTTACATGGTGGGCAAGTTTTGCTCCTACGTGCACGAGCAATTGGGCAGAGGTTAGGAGTGGAGTTGAGGAGTCATTGTGAATTCTTTCCGTAAGGGGGTGGCTTAGCACTCCTTGTTTTAGAAGTGGATGTACTCCATTGCTTAGATCTCTGCATACCCTGAGACTGTAATCTGGGGGAGGGGGGGGTCTGTTTCCCCTGGGTCTAGTTTGAGATGGCCTTGAGGGGGCTGGGACCTTTAGGCCCTTGGGCAATGACCTCTGGGTCAGCAGTAGGATTTTTGAAAATAAATTTGAGAGTCAGGGGACTCTGTAGTACCTCAAACAACTATGAAAAGAAATCAGGCCGAAGCCGTAAAAACAACGCCAGTTCCTTTTTTGAAAATTTAATACAGCTTAGCGCCTCGGCATAATAGCCTTCAATGAACATAAATTACAGAACACACCCACTCATATAAATATCCCAATCAATTAAACAATCATGTTAAATTAATCAATTATATATATAAAAAGTTTTAAAGGTACCATGTACTATATAATACAATATGTATAAAAAAACTACATACATTTAGAGAATCACAATAAACTTTTCCAATTCATTTCTAAATTTAGACCATTAGGTGACATAGTATTATATTTTAATATATAGATAGCTTCCTTATACAGTAAAATGTTTTTTATTAATCTATCGTCACCTTTTTTAACTAATACTTTTTCAAGAACACAACATTCAAAAACATCTACGCTACCACTATGTACTTCTATAAAATGAGAAGCAATCGGACTTTCTAATATACCTCTTTTTATATCCCTAATATGTTCTTGCATTCTCGTTTTAAATTTTCTTTTTGTTTCTCCTATATAGAAAAGCTTACACGGACATTTAATACAGTAAATAATACCTACAGAATTACACGAAAAAACATTACTTGGTTTATACATGATGTCATTAATTTTATCAAAATATGGCCTTACATATTTACATATACTACATTTATTACAAGCAAAAGTACCATATGTTTGTATATTATGATAAACTTGACTATTAGGAAAAATATAATAAGCCTTAATTAATTTATCTGATAGATTTTGTCCTCTCTTAAAGGCTATTTTTGGAATATTAGGAAAAAGTTTACAAAGATTTCTATCAGATACCAAAAATTTCCAAAAATATTTAATAATTTTCCAAATTTTATTACTAAAAATATTGTATGTAGTAACAAAATAGATATCTTTAATTTCTTGATCAGAATTTCTTAAGCTATCATTTTTTATATTAATACTGTCAATGTTATAAACATATGGTAAAAAATTATCATCTTCTTTATTCTTATTATTTCCTAAATGATAAACTTTATTATTATTATTATTATATAATAGTTTATCAATGGACATATTCAATAATTCCATACTATAACCTCTTTTTAAAAACATATTAATACAGTCATAAATATTTTTTTCTAGGTCTATTTCATTATTGCATAATCTTGATAATCTAATAATTTCTCCATATGGTAAAGACAACAATGTATGTGGAGGATGACAACTAGTTCCATTAAGGAATTGATTTCCATCAGAAAATTTACGATACACTGTTGTCAGAATCTTTTTACCTACTTCTCCTTGTAGTAAAATATTCAAATAATGGATTTTATTCCCAAATTGTAAACCATCAAAATGTAAATTGAATCTATTATTATTTAAATCTGAAAAAAATTCTTGAACATGTTCAACACCACCACTACAGAGAAAAATAAGATCATCTATGTAGCGGTAGTAATAAAGTACATGATTTTTAAAGAATTCATTAGTATACACATATTCCAATTCATATTTACCCATAAATAAATTCGCATACATGGGGGCAAAAGATGCCCCCATAGCTGTTCCTTTAATTTGATGGTAAACAATTTCATTAAAACTAAAAAAATTATTTGATAAACAAAAAGAGTTAGATCTATAATGAAATGAGTAGCAGGACTATCTCCTAGAAAATAATGTAAAGACTGTAAACCATCTGAATGTTTAATATTTGTGTATAAACTGACTACATCAATACTTATCCAAAACATATTATCTGTCCAAATAACTTCACTAATCTTATTAATAAAATCAAGAGAGTCTCGTATATAAGACTCTAATTTTTGTACATGTGGTAGCAGATGATTATGTATAACAATGCCTATATTCCGACAAAAATAATTACTAGCTGAAACTATAGGGCGGCCAGGCGGATCTATCATATTTTTGTGTAATTTTGGAAGGCAGTAAAAAGTGGCCAAATTACAGTTATCTACACAAAATTTTCTATCCATATCTTGTTTAGAAAAATATCCTAACCTAACACCTTTATTCAATAAGTGTGTATATTCTTTTATTGCATTAAGATAACTATCAAGGTTACTAACTTCATAGGTTAAAGAATCATTAAGGTGTGACATACACATATTAAGATATTGCCTATGATTAAGTAATACTACTTTATTACTTTTGTCAGATTTTTTAATAACTATATCATGTCTATCAACAAGATTTTTCAAGGCATTCCATTCATTTTTTTGTCATATTATATTGCTGATATTTTTTATTTATTGGTCTCTGTAGTACCTGTCTGGTTTCCTTGGAGCAGGGGGTAAAGTATTAGGAGTTAGACTGGACTCCATAAAGACATCATCCACAACATCCAAAACAGGAGGGATAGCCAAGGGTCTATGCTGTGGCAAATCCAAAAATTCCCAGAGTCTCTTTTTGGACTGAGGATAATCCTGCCATTCCCAGTGGAAAAGCTCTCAACGTATGAAGGGTTTCACCAAAAGAAAAATCCTCTGGAGGGAAAGCAGAAGGAATGGATTCCTCTGCATCTGAATCCTCATAGGCAGATAAAGGCATGTCTTCATATTCAGAAACCTCAGTCTCGTCAGACTCTTGGTCAGTTAAAGCTGCTGGGGACAGTTCTCTTTCTTTTTGCAGGGGAAGCCTGGCTTCCCCTAATCAGCATGATCAGATCTTTTGCCATTTTAAGCATTTGAGACTGTTGCAAGAAAGCAGGTGCTCGAGTTTGGGTCGTCAGTTTTTTAGGCGTAGCTCGTATTCTTGGCCTTAGTAACTCGGTAGTTTTAGACAGAACTGAAGACGCAAAAGAAGTTGTTGGTTTGTGTCGAATATCGGCAATGCGAAGAACTTCCTCGGAAGCCAGTGCCTGCAGAGTGGCTCTGGACCCATCCAAGGTAGAGACATCCGTAGGTTTCATAGTCAAAGAAGAGTCTAGTGGCATACTGGACTCCGAACAGGTCTTGGTAGCAACCTGTCAATCCATCAAAGCAGGCATCAGGGGTTGCGAAAGCACCTTACCGAGTACCGGCGAACTGGTGACTAGCTTAATGGAATCATCGGCATTTTTGGACCTGTGTGGTCCGTTTCTGCCTTTATCTTTATGTTTTTTCAGAAGATCGGTAGATGGATGGCTTACTGAAGCCATTTCGGAATACGGAGATCAAGAGACAAAGTATTTAGAGACAATAAGGGCCCGCCGACGAATAGTTCGGGAGTTGAACAAAGCACAAAACTGACAGCGAGGTATGTCGTGGTCTGCCTAAACAGGTGACGCAGTATTTGCTTTCCATAGGCGAGACAATTGTTAACTTTTTCGGACATTGATTAGAGCAAGAAAAAAAGATCCCCAACGGGGTACTGAGCTTTAGAAGACTTCAGGATGATTCAATTTGGAAACGAAAACTCAGGTAGCGGCTGACCAGCACTTGTGCAAACTGCTTCTGGCTCCCTCAGCTAGAAAGACGGATGTAATGGCGTCGACTGCATGTTTTTATACACCTGACGTAAGTCCTGAAGCAACAGCAACTGACGCAGAAATACTAAGTCTCTGTTATTCGGGCTGACTGAGGGCTACCTGCAGGCAGTTAACCCAAGTGTGACGACTGCAACAGTGAAACACGAAGAACATCAAGGCCTTGCTGAGTCTAATTATGATGGCTGCCAAAAATCAATTACTAGAAAACAGAAATCTAAGTCTAAACTACCTTTACTAGAAGTAGCGAAGACAGTAAGGGAGATAAAACAACTGGAAATGGGTTCTTTAGAAAAGGGTAGGAGGAAATTACACAGCAAAAAAAATGGAAAATGTGGGATCAAAACATGCAGAAGAGGAACGTGATTTAAAAGAAAGCAGGATTTGAATAAGCTATGTAATGTTTAACTAAGAATGACTGGATATGTTAAAAGTGTTGTATAATGTTTGCAGCTATAGTTGTGTCAGCACAGTTTGGAATATACGTTTCCAACTGAGATTCTGTGACGATGGTTTTTCATTTATATAAATGTAACATGGCCCCAAGATAATTTAATAAAGCTGTTTCCTATTTTAAAAAATAGTGCTCATCTTCTATACTTCTGTGACGGTACAGTCACTGGAAATGTGAATTCAGTGTCTACATTCATTTTTGAAGCTCTGACATCCTTGTAGATTTAAAGAATGCTAGTACTGCCCTTCCACTCCACTGGTACCTGCTGACCTCTGTTTTTCCAAAGGCCATCATGATGGTCAAGTAGCAGTTCCTAGAATTCTCTGTACAAGAACAGGAAAATCCTGCTCTCCCACTGGCACACCATGCAAGAGCTTTACTTTCCTCTGTTGCAGAGGCAGCCGTGGCCATAAGGTCAATCCACTACAGGAACAGCATGGTTGAACTGTGTGCAGAGATGCATACTGGTATATATTATACAGAACTTAGTGCTGCAATACAGTCCAGCATGTGTACACATATTGCATGCATAAGCAGCATATACGTCACATGCCCTCTAATCATCTTGCCATGAATGGTTTGCATTGGTAGCACATAGTGACTGAGTCACTCTCTCTGAATCACTGCCTGTGCACAATTTTATTTATTTATTTGCATTTGTTTAACCAGGATAGTCCATAGGGCTTGAAGAACCCGTTTTCAATGGAGTCCTAGGGAGAAAAACTCCACATACAGATTACACAAAGATGAGGATATACATATACATTACACGGGGTTAAACATTGCACAGTTTATGTAATTAAACATGCAGAGAGAGAGCTAAAAAGACAGGTTATAAGAGCAACAACATTTTTTTTTTTTTTTTTTGAGGAGAGTTAGTTAGTATGCTGGTAGCCAATGTGTAATGCTACCTAGGATTCTGAGTGACAGAAAAGTACTAGTGTAAAGAGTAGGTTATGAGGGGTGAGAGCAGGAGCACTCCCATGTGGAGGTTAGATGAGAGTGGAGTGATTTTGTAAAGGATGGGAGGCTTGTAATGGTACGAATGGAGGGAGGAAGGGAGTTCCATAAGCGTGCTAGTGAGAAGGACAGGAGGTTTTGTCCAGGAGGGTGGAGAGGTCTGTGAATTTCTATGAGGTTTTGATTGTTTGATCTTAGATGTCGTTGAGTGTGGTGCATTTTAAAGGTAGACGAGAGTGCAGGACAAAGGGATGTCTGGAAAATCAGTTTGTGAGCATATGTGAGTTGGGTGTAGGAGAGGTAGTTGGGTAGTTCTAACCAGTTTAGTTTGTGGAGTGGTTCACAGTGGTGTGTTGATGATTTGTTACAAGTGGCGAATTTGGCAATTTTATTGTAAAAAAAGGATAGTTTGGTTTTGAGGGAGGATTGTAGATTAGTAAGAAGTGGTGCCCCATAGAGAAGGGAGGGTAGGAGAAATGTAGTAGAGAGAGTAATCTTAGTAGCTGAGCTGAGGAATCTATTATGACGGTAGAGCATGCCAAGTTTTTGGTGGGTTTTATTTATGTTTTGTAGTAGATGGAAATTGAATGTAAGCTCATCAATTTGGACTCCGAATAGCTTGGTTTCCGATACAAGCTCAAGGGGGATGTTATTTTGGCTGGAGATGGAGAATGATTTATGATCGAAGTTAGTAGTTTTTGAAGGAGTAAATATCATGAGTTTGGTTTTAGCAGCATTAAGAGCTAGATGGTTGTCTTTCATCTAATTTTCAGTGGTGGAGAAGGCATCCTGGGTTAGCTTTAAAAGAGTTGGGATGGATGAGGCAATGCAGATGATTGTGGAATCATCTGCATATTGAATAATATTAGCCTGAGGGATAGCGTGGAAAAAGTCATTAATGAAAATATTAAAGAGAAGGGGGCCCAGAAAAGAACCTTGTGGGACACCTGTAGGGGTATTTAGAAAGGAGGAGGTAGCTTTTTTCCACTTGACTGCTTGTTGTCTATTGGAGAGATAGCTGTTAAACCAGTTGAGTAATGAGAGAGAGAAAGGTTTAGATTAGATAGTTTAGTAATAAGTAGGTTACGGGAGATACTATCAAAGGCCTTAGAAAGATTGAGAAGAATGGTAGATACAATGAGTCCAGAATCTCTAGCTTTATTCACAGTTTCAAGGAAGGATAGGAGGGCTGTCATAGTACTATGATGGGGTCTGAATCCGTGTTGGGTAAGGGTTAGTAGATTGTTGTCCAAGAGACGGGGAAGGAGTTGAAGGTGGATACATTTCTCTAGGACTTTAGAAATGGGTGAGAGGATGGCTATGGGAGGGAAATTGGAGATGTTAGTATTATTTCCTCCTTTGTGTAGAGGGATGATGTAAGCTTTTTTCCAAGTTTCGGGGACTAAACCTTCTTGGACAGAGCGATTGATGAGGATACTGATAGGGAGGGTAATGGCATCAGCAGCTATACTGAGGTAGTATGAGGGGATGTTGTCAGGGGCATTGGTGCATGGTTTTAATTTCTGTAGGAGTTTTCTTATAGTAGAAGTTGGAGTAGGTTTAATCAAAAATGGGAGGAGTTGAGGTGGGGGTGAATGAGAGAAAGGAGTTGGAGGGGGAGGTTGGTTGTGAGTAGAGGGGGTAGGAGGTGCATTGTTATGTGTAAAAGAAGAAGTAACTTTGGAAATTGAGTCTATGAAGAAAGAATTGAATTGGGTAGCAAGATCTATGTCTTGTAAATCTGGGCTGGGGTTTGGGTTTTCTATAGTGCCAGGTTTTAAGAGTGAATTTATACCTGCCCAGAATTTTTGTGGGTTAGTTTTATGATGGTTTTGAAGTTGGATAAAGTAGTTTTGGCGGTCTATTGAGATAAGTTTTTTTACTAAGTTATGAATAGTTTTGTATTTATTGAGGTTAGATGCAGATTTGTTTTGCTTGTATTGTTTTGCTGTGCCCATGTTTTATGTCTAAGTCGCATGGTAGCAAGTGCATTTTTTGTTAACCACTTAAGGGAGCATGATTATTTAGGATGTTTAGGAAGACAGTATTGAAGTGAGTTACTGCATTTTCAAGTGGTAGGATTTTTAAGGGAATCCAGTTAATAGATTTAAGGGTGCTGGAAAAAGCTTCAGGGTTAAAGTTTTTATGGCATCTGGTAGTTATGAGTAACTTGTAAGGGAGTCGGAAGACGTCTAGTGAAGATGGGAAGATGATCACTGAGGGGGATAGGAAGGGTTCCACTGTCAGGGTAGTTATGGGGATGGGAGACTAGAATCCAGTCTAAGATGTTGCCACTTGAGAAGTCTTTGGATGGCCTAGTTATTGAGTTGATTAGTTGAGAATAGTTGAAAAGGTTGATGTTGAGGGTGTGTGTAGGTGACTGTATGGAGGACCAATTAATATTGGTATCTCCCATGATTATAGTTTCATTACAGATGTTAGTTGATAGCCAGGAGAGGATGTTTTCAAGTATTGGGATATTATCTCCAGGGGGGGATGTAGAGAGAGACTATGCATATAAATTTGTGTTTATTCAGCTGGAGATGAGCTAATTTTAGTTCTGCATTAGTAAACTGGGGAATGACTGTTATAAGGTGTTAAGCATAGGGAGGATGAGTAGAGTAGAGCTACTCCACCACCCTTTTTGTGGGATCTAATGATTGAGTAGTTTTAGTGGTAATATCTCGGCATCCTTTATGTGGGGTTTTAGCCAGGTTTCAGAAATGGCTAGGATGTCAGGTTTGTTATGGAGTACCCATGCATGAAGGTTAGGGATTTTGTTTGCTAAGCTTTGTGCGTTAAGAGATGCGAATAGAATAGATTTAGAATTTGAGGAGGAGTGGTTTGGACCTGGGTTAGGGTGTATATCGCCAGATACAAGTATGGCAGTTAGAAGTTGAGTTAGATAGTAGAGGTGTTTGGGTTGTTTTGTTTGAGTGGAATAAGTAGAAAGATTAGAGGGAGATATGGAGAATAGAGAGGGTGAGATGGTTTTATGAGGAAGGATTAGTTTGTAGTGAAAACATAGGTTGTTGTTGAGGGGATAAAGGTAAGGAGAGATTTGGTTATTATAGTAGGATTTTGATGTGTGGAGATGAAAGGTTGTGTGTAAGTGAGTAGAGTGGTTGATGAGAGTAGGTTGGGTAAGAAAGTAAATATAGGTGAGGCTTAGGAGTTACAGTTGAATTGGGAGGGATGAATATTTTAGAAACATGTTGTGGTGTTGGTAAGGTTAGTAATTGTTTCGAGAAGGATGAGGGGAAGTTGTCATGTGAGTATGGAGAGAAGGTGGGAGGGGAGGGGACGGGAAGAGGAAGGGGAGGGGTAAATAGTTTGGGAGGAAGTAGGTGTGGCTTAGTGGGTACAAAGGTAGAGGTAGTGGGGGGGAATTGGGGGTAGGGGAGCGGAGTGAGCCCGCAGGGTGAACGGAGCAGGTAGAGACGAGAGAGCAGAATGTGGAGGAAGACAATAAGTAAAGTGAGAGCAAACCAACAGGCAAGTCTGAAGGTGGGAGAAAGGTGGACAATATTCAGAGGTAGGAAGGAAGAGAGGCGCTGATAGCAGGATGCCTTGGGGAAAGAAGAAAAGGTGATAGATAAGTATGAAGAGACTAAGAACAGCATGACTGGGGGTCAGGTTACAGAAAGCTTACAGAAATGATGTAGGAAATTACAAAGCAGAAGCTAGTATATTAGAAAGGTTACAGAAATGGGGTAGGAAATTACAGATCAGAAAGCTTTCTTTATAGAGAGTTATAGCAATGATCTTGTCTAGGATGGGTATGGGGGACTAAATTGCGAATGAGAAGAATCAGATAATGCAAGGGGGTAAGAATATTAGAGGAAAAAGTTGAAAGCTGTGATAAAGGGTGGGGGGGGAGTAGGCTGCTGGCTAGCCTGCCTGAATAGTTTGCCTAGACTAGCAAAATTAGAACTTCATTTAGAAGTAGTTGCTTTACATGTAACTTCTCAGAGTCAGTGTCAATACATACTTTCAATGCCTTTTCAAAGGTCAATGCTTTCAGGAAGATGTTAGGTGGTTTCTTTAGTTGCCCTAATGTTCAGAGGCTTTCTGAAGGGACAAAGCAGGTAACTGCTGCAGGGACAAACTGGAACACAGAGCTGGTAATATATATATATATATATATATATATATATATATATATATATATATATATATATATATATATATATATATACACACATACAGAGAGAAGAATGAAGGCTTAGAGATGCAATATGGAGAGTAGGGAAAAGAGTTATACAGACACAGTTCACAGTTTACTTGTATGAACACCTTAAACAGTACTTTATGGTACTAACAGCCTAATATAAATCAGTCTACAACAGGAGGAAAATTAGTATTACAAGCATAATTAACATTCCACAGTCATCAATTCTCTTGGAAAAAAAAACAGTTGCATATGTTAACATAATAGTTAGTTATACAAAACAGCACTCAAGTTTCTATAACTTCAGGAAATGAGCAGTTATAACATAGATACCTTGCATGTTATGCCACAGTAAGGAAGTATTTTTGTTAAGTTATGCTGTTGGCAGTTATATACTTGAGGATTACGCTAGCTAGTCTTTGAAGCAAGGTATAATAATACACAGAGGAGAATTGTTCCAGACAGCTGAGCAATACAATGTAGCGTTCCGTGAAACAAAATGAATACTGGCTAAGGGATTAAAATCACAATATTCTGCCAGTGATATTAGCTTAAACTGAGTTAAATTATGGCTTAAGCATTGTAAGAGGAGCTCGTAAGAAAGCAACTCATTAGGGACTAGGTATAGTCGAGCAGGTTGCAGGTTTCGTTGCACGTGGACCACACTAATTATGCAGTATGGGTTATCAGGGAAGGCTCAGCCGTTTGAATAACATGGAAGTCAATATCTATGTTCAAAAAACGTCCTTTAACAGCCTATTCTTAAATCAATGCTCATTAGATGTTAACATATACAATGAAACACTATTAGCGAGTCTAAAAAAGATGAGAGCATAAGGAAACAATTTCAAGATAGGTATTCATTGCAAAAAGACAATTTAAAAATAAATCTGCATTGCAAGTAGATATAATTTCAAAATAAATATGCGTTGCAAGTAGCGATGAACAAACGCTCAGGTAGCAGTGGCGTTCAAAGTGAAAGCACAGCAAAAACAATTGCAAAGATAATAAGGAGCTTTAGAAGTAAGCTTCAAACGCCAAACAATTTCAAACAGTCGCTACAAGAAGCGTGCACAAGCGCTTAGTTAGCATTGACATTCGAAAAACAAAACCAGGTACATACAAAGCAGTCAAGAAGTTGGAGTTAGAATAATCAAAAAGCAATTATTTTATACCAAAAACAGTCTTAGATTCTCTTACCAGTTCTAGCACAGGAGCAGGATGCACAGCAGCCAGGCGGGACGTAGATAAAGAAAGATGGCAGCACCAGGGGTAGGGGTATATTTATAAGGTGAGGAAGGGGGTTAGGGCAAAGGGGGAGGGGGAAAAGCTAAACGGGATATGGGACTAGAAGCGCGAGATTAAGCAGTGGGAGTGAGGTTAGGAGGTAGCAGAGACAGAGTTGCAAGGAGAGGGTTAGTAGGATGAGACAGTAGAGACCATCAGGGATAAGAAGGTAACCAGTAGGATAATGGAGAGGAGATGCATACAAGGACAAGAACAGCTCCAGTAGATATGTGGAAGCTTCATTAGTAGAACTACAATATTAATTGTATGATCTCACCTTGATATAAAGCGATATTACTACTTCCAGCAGCAATTTGTACAACTGCAGAAATACAACATCCACAAATTTCAGTCACACTTTTCTACGCACAGACATTCACAGAGTTAAGAAAGGGTTATTAAGTGGTTAAGTACCTTGGCAAGAACTACAGACCCTGTGGTGGACATCGGGGAGAGTAAGGCAGGTGTGCTATACATGTAAATAAGATTCCTTGCCAATGGCAGTGCACAGCACTGTTTTTGAAGTGTCCCACCTGTAACAGGACAATGTGCAAACCAGGGACGAACCATCTGAACTTCAGACCATCTTATCATACCTGCTTTGCTAAGTATAACCCAATCTGTATGTCCCAAGTTTTTGTTATTACAGGTTGAAGATGGTCATTCAAATGAACCTATTTCCCCCCATGTCAGATTACGTATGCACAACTCTCCACCTGAGCAATTGATATTTGTGGTTCCCCAAACTTCACTATTTTCCATACTCGATCATGTCTGTTGCAGGCTCAAACTGGACAAAAAATCATGTACACATTTTTTAAATTTATTTTTGCAGATTTTCATCTCTGGAAAAAAAATCACAGCTTCTTAAAGTTTAGCATGTCAACTAAAAGGCTGAATCTTCTTCTTCTTTCGGCTTTTTCCCGGTTAGGGGTCGCCACAGCGGATCACTTGTCCGCACATTGAATGGCAGTGGAGTTTTACGGTGTCGAGTTGCCAGCCCGGCGCCCAACCTTCCACAGAAGGCACACTCACACGCACACCTAGGGCCAATTTAGAGTGTCCAATCCACCTGCAGCATGTCTTTGGGATGTGGGAGGAAACCGGAGCACCCGGAGGAAACCCACGCGACCACAGGGAGGACATGCAGACTCCGCACAGAAGGCACCCCAGCAGAGGATCAAACCCGAGAACCTCTTGCTGTGAGGCAGCAATGCTAACCACTGCACCACCATGGCCGCCCAACTAAAAGGCTGAATAAATCTATAAAAAAAGCTACATATTCTAGTCATCTCCTTTCACAGTACTTGGTAACAGAATACTGACTTACTAAGCTTGCATGTAAATTTATTCTAAACTTGTTCTCTCCCATCCTTACCCATGTGTTAAGCATTGTTGATCTTGGACACAGTGGATTAAACAACAGGTGCCAACAGAGGTTAAAATATTCAACTTGATGGGGCAGTATGGCTTCGTAAGTCAAGCAGAGATCGCCTCTTAATAGACGGTATGAGACAGAGAATAGCTGGAGTTTTTTTTTTAGTCTGTCCATGCAGGACATGTGTTTAAGACCTAGGATCCTCTTTGTGAGGTACTTTTGTGGTCTTTCCCGCTGTTGCATGTGTCTAGGGAGGTACATGCCAAATGGGGCATTATACTCTATGATTGGCCTAATGAGGGAAGAGTAGAGAGAGAGATGATGACCTCTCTTCTTGGATGCAAAACCCTTGGCAATGAGATGTGCCACATAGGACTTTCTGACCACAGTGGCAATGTGGTGGTCGAAGGAGAGGTTGCTGTCAACCTGTGTCCCCAGATCTCTTATAATGTCTTCAGTGTTCATTCAATGCATTTATTTGAAATGAACAGGGTAATGCAGATGAAAAATAGCAATTTCAGGTATTGCCTGGGTACATCATCTGTTGAACACTTTGGGTGCGGTGATTTACAATGTTGCACAAGTTTGTCACTTTCTACAAAAGTGAGCTCAGCTGAAAACTTAGTCACATTTAAGGGAAAGTTTAGTCCAGCCTTTTTTATAATAATAATTGGTACTATGAAGCTGGTGACAGTGGGCTTCTGAATTAAAATGTACGTTTCCAACTGAGATTCTGTCACAATGGTTTTTCATTTATATAAATGTAACATGGCCCCAAGATAATTTAATAAAGTGGTTTCCTATTTTAAAAAATAGTGCTCATCTTTTATACTTCTGTGACTGGGAAACGATGGGTTTCGTAAAAACGGACTTCTGAATTTGTGTCCTTTTGTGACTATGCTGAGGAGATCATATGCAGAAGTGGTCTTTGTAAAAGATGGTCTTCAAGCAGCTTTCTTACACCACACAAATGTGACGAATCACTGATGTAGCTCATCTGCTTCCTTAGTAGTAGCACCTTGCACAAAAGTTGGAATATGCATTTAGTACACTTTTTGTTTCAAAGTTGTATGCTTTAAATGGTGTTAATGTTTTATACCCTAGTTTTCACATCCCAAGAAACTCACCATGCATACCTAGACCAATTAGAGACACTTGCCATCCAACCTAACACCATACTCATAGGAAACTTTAACCCTTAGTTTAACCCTTTATAGACTAAGAATCCTACACAGCCTCAAATCTACAGGCACAGAGATTCCTCGACATCGTAAATACAATCACCCTTGACCAAATAGTGAATACGCCCACTAGAGGATCCAACACACTGGACCTCATGCTCTCAAACATGGGAGAATACTGCAACTCCCAATGTCTTGTCCTCCCCGATAAGGTCCAACCATAAAGCTGCCTCCTTTGAAATCAAAATCAACTCCTTAAACTCATTAAAACTAGTAACAGTTAATAAAAGGCAATTTGCCAGTTCCTAAGTAAAGGTTTGTCCAAATTCAATGCCCCTCCAAACCCTGAGGGCACAGCAGCATATGCTGACTTGCTCTCAGAAACTCTGAACGACTTCAATGGCTGCATAGGGGCTGCAGTACCTGTCAGAAGCCCAGGACTAGCCCCAGAAACAAACTCTTCTGATGGCATCCCAAATGAAAAGGGATGTATAACAAAAGGAAAAAAATTATGGCAAAAATCAGATAGTATAATTCCTATAAAATATAAAAATTGTCTCATCAAACTAAATAGGTAGCCAAGAGGGCTAATTAGGTCAAGAAAAGTAAACTTCAAGCTTATGACAGCCTCCCCAGGTGAAATAAAACCATAAGGCCTTCTTTAGCTAGATCAGAAACCAGAAGGGCAGCATACAGCAATGTGCTGAACTGGTGCTTAACGGTGCCACATTCACACAGCCTGTCAATACAGTGAACCTGTTAGTGGACAAATTCAGTTACAACATTAACACCTTCTCACCCCCAACCATCCACAAAAATATAACCCCTCCAACTATAATAGGGAGGGAGTATGTTCTGCCAGCCCTTGCTAAAGCCAAGAATACAGCCTCCATGGATCCCCAACAACATGCCAGGATGCCTCCTGGACAGGTGTCATTATTTAATGTCTTAAAACAGGTTTTGTGCCATGTGAATGGAAGGCTGCAACAGTCATCCTCCTTCATAAGGGGGAAACTTCAACATATCCTGGAAACAATAAACCCATTAGAGTATGACTAGCCTTACTTGAAAAGCAATGAAAAGAATTACAATGGAAATTAACAACAAGGATGTAAGAGACCTCAAATACTGGATCCATCCCAGTTTGGCTTTGTCAAAGGAAGGTCATGCTTTAAGAATCTGGCAGACTTCTTTGAAAAGGTCACCAAGGCAATAAACAAGGGGGAAAACTGAATACTGTCTACCTAGCTGTGGTTGAAGCATTTCATATAATACCAAACTCAAGCATTGTCAACACACTTATGGAACTAAGTATAAACTCCTTTACAACACGCTGACAGAAAGAACCCAGGAGGGAAAGAAAAAAATGACACTTCAGTGAAAATTCAGACAATAAAAAATTGCATGAAAAGGTAGTTTTATGCCATGTGGCACAATGGCCTTTAGGCACAGAGCTGCTAGAAGGAACAGAGCTATTAGAAGGAATAGAGCTGCACAGTAAAATGCTACAAGTGTTACAAAATAGGTAACAGAGATCCATCCATCCACAACCCCTTTTTCCCCATTTCTGCACATGGGGTCAGGGTGTCACTTCAACACTGACAACCTTCTAGATCATAGGTTCATAGGTTAGTACTAGGCTAACTGCCCTTGTGTGCCATTTTAAGCCTAGCCAATTATCCCTTGTGAGACTTAAACCCTGCACCTTGTGCTTGTAAGGCAAACACCTTAACCATTAGGCCCACCCTCCCAACCTGCTACAGGGTGGCTAGGCCTGCCACAGTATTCTTCCACATCCCACACTCTCGCACACATATACCTATGGCCAATTTAGAGTGTCCAATCCACCTATTGTGAGTCTTTGAAAAGTGGGAGAAAACTGGAGGTGACCACAGGAAAAGAAAATCTCTTACTAAAGGGGTGTACTCCAAAGAAATAAGTTGTTTGAAAAATGTATAGCCTCAGCAGACTTCTAAACTTCCTGTCAGACTGACAGATAACCCAAAAGGGGGGAATTCTAGTCAACACATTTAAACTGAAAGGGAGAATTAAGCAAACAAGTTGAACCTACTTCTTAACCCTGCTGTGAACTGTTAAATTATGTCAAAGTAAACTGAAAAGTGCATGGGTCAATGAAAAAAACTGGTGCAGAGGAACACCACACCGCTAGAAATCTCACACCGAAATCCAGTACAGTGGTTCCAAGCAACGAATACTTCTTTATTCAATTTAGCACCAAACAGGGACGGAAAAATGAGACACCAATTTTGCACTCTGGCTTCTTCAGTCTATTAAAATTACTAATCATACCCCCCCTGCTTAAATATTCAAAACTAATCACCTCATTATATCATATTACTTCCAACTAAAGTCAGTAGAAATGAAGCAACAGTGAATAAATTATATAATTTTATATGGACATGATTCAAACAGAACATATTCCATTACAAAATTACATAAAATGATTGAGAAACTGTAAATGACATTCAGTCTGTTGCAGAAACCCACCAAACAAAACCCATATTTTTTCTGTCCTAATACAATTGTTAAACCATGGTACCACCTATTAACCTCGTCAATTCTAGTAAAGATGAAACTGCGTTAGTGCATTTTTAACAAATTTATATAGAGTTAGCTTTCTCATAATATTCTCTTGCATCACACATATTCTATTTAAAATCATATGGTCCCAACAGGTCTTTTCAGCAAAAAAAATACCAGGTATATGTTGCAAAGTATACTACCCCTTCAAAAGAACAAGCAACGCAAACACATGCACCTTGCATTTTACTGGCATTCAAAGACGCAACAAAAAAAATTGGAATTAAACTTTATAGGGGGACACAATGGGGGGTGGGCGGCCATGGTGGTGCAGCGGTTAGCGTTGCCGCCTCACAGCAAGAGGTTCTCCAGTTCGATTCTCGGCTGGGGTGCCTTCTGTGTGGAGTCTGCATGTCCTCCCTGTGGTCGAGTGAGTTTCCTCCGGGTGCTCCCGTTTCCTCCCACATCCCAAAGACATGCTGTAGGTGGATTGGACACACTGAATTGGCCCTAGGTGTGAGTGTGTGCCTTCTGTGGAAGGTTGGGTGCCGGGCTGGTAACTCGACACCTTAAAACTCCACTGCCAATCATGAGTGGACAGGTGATCTGCTGTGGCGACCCCTAATCAGGGAAAAAGCCGAAAGAAGAAGGGAGACACAATGGTCACAAGATAAATATTGCACCAAATTTGAAGGCTGTGTACTACAATAACTAGTTCTCAAAACTCTTACTTAAAAATAAATAAATAAATAAATAAATAATCATGCAAATTTCTAGAGTGCTTAAATGTGAATTTACATTCAGTACCAACATACTCACCATGACTTAGTCTGAGTCATTGCATTTCTGATTTTAGATAAGGTGTTAACATAGTTAATGAAACCAGGAGTATTGCTTCCATAATTCTATGCTGATACTACAATACCTGTTCCTTCATAAACTTTTGTCTCAGTCATAGCTTTTTCAACTACCTTAAATCATAACATCTGTGCAAAAGTAGGTGTGTAAGTTAACTTTCCATAAAACTAGGTGTTTGGATAAACACTGCAGATGTAGTCTTGGCTACATGGGGTATATCTTGCCAAGGATTTAAAAAGCTGTTCGCCTTCCAAAGCTTCAAGGCACCTTCCATGTCTCCAAACTGGCAGCCAGAGCAGAGATGACTAAATGACAAATTTGGGTGCCAAGCCCTTTAGAGCTTTCTTGCCAACAGACAGAGAGGCTGAGCACTGAAAGGACAATGTTAGGAACAAAATCAAAGTCCATAACCTGGCATAAAAACTCACCAAAAAACAAGGTGGATGGAAGGTGGGAGCAACTACTGAAGAAACCATCCGACACTGAAGAGAAAAAAAAAGGACTTAAGAAAAAAGGGGGCAAGGCTGGAAAAGGCTCACAAAGTTTCGAGTAGTCATTCAGACTTGTTGGACTGTCCTTGGTTTTGAGAGGTCTGAAGCTTTTTTTGGGGGGGGGACCCCTTGCCTTTTCTTCTTAAATATCTGCTTACCTGTATTTTGTTGAGATTGTTTATTCTGCTTTTTGCCAAAACTGGATGAGGAGTTAGAGAATCTCTTAGAAAATTTAGAAATGGAGGGCTAAAAAATCTGAAGATATTCCCTGGATCAGCTTAACCCTTTCATAACACTTTGTGATCACCTCTGCAGCAGAGGGTCCCAAAACTAAATCTCTATCAAAAGGGAAAATTAAAATCTGACTTTTTCCATCTGGGAAGTTCAGAGAATGCAGCCGTGCAAAGTTCCTCCAATCAGTACCATTCGCCATAGCCCTGGAAGTAGTATTAGAATCATGGACAATGTAAACAATGAGTAGTGACCTGTACACCAAAAGAAACTAAATAAAGTATCAGAGACAGAGAAAGGGGGGAGAGAAACCTCACCAAAAGGAAGAATCAGAACATGAACTCTCTTCTGAGCGTGAATCAGAAATCTGAGGAAACCACCTTTCTGTTCAGATTCAGCATCTTGAATCTCTTCAGGAAAAGAGGTATTCATCTTTCTTTTATCAGAAAGTACTTTACAACACAGATCATTATAAAGAATTAAACCCTAAGCCAGACCCAGTAAACTGCTTCTAAGGAAACTTGAGCAGGGGTAGACACGTGCTTAGTTTTCTGTTTTGTTTTGACAGGAAAAATGGGGGCTCATCAGTGTTACTAACTGCAATGAGTAGTGACCTGTACACCAAAAGAAACTAAATAAAGTATCAGAGACAGAGAAAGGGGGGAGAGAAACCTCACCAAAAGGAAGAATCAGAACATGAACTCTCTTCTGTCACCCCTGGGATTCCGGATATTGGCAAAGGCTCTTGCCACCCCCATAGTGCCTTTTTTAGGCAAGGCTCAAATTCTAAACCTACCACCCTAGAACACAAAAAAGGAAAAAAACTAAGGGTAATGCTGCTCAATGCCAGAAGTCTAAATCTCAAAATGCACGCACTCGAGGCCCTTCTCAGTATGGAGAACATCGATGTCTGTGCTGTGACAGAAACCTGGTTCAAGGCTCCTGAGAGCACCCCAGCGCTATCAGGTTTTACCTCATATCATGCGTTCCGGCCCCAAGATCAGGAAAATACCTAGAAAGGAGGGGGGGTATCCATATTCATCAAGGACACCCACACCTCAAGACTGGTGGCAATGCATGATGCATCGGAGACCATCCAGGTGCAATTAACCGTAGGCAAGACTGCTCTGCAAATAGTAGCATGTTACAGGCCACCCTCACAAACTCAGGAACCTCACATGGCCTTCCTGAAAACACTAGAGGATAAATGTATCACCAAACACCATCATACTAGGTGACTTCAATTACCCAAATATAGACTGGGAACACTACTCAAGCCCAAACACCCTAGCCCAAAAGTTCCTGGAATTCATAAACTCAAATGCCATGGAACAACTAGTCACCATTCCCACAAGAGGAGATAACATACTTGATCTCATCATCACGAACATGGGAGCACAATGTTCAACACCGGAAGTATACCCCTCACTGGTGAGATCAGATCACAAACTAATCTCGCTGGAGGTCCTCATCCCACCCCACCTGAAATAAAAAAGACGACAGTAAAGAACTTCTCAAAAGCCGACTTCACACTTCTAAAGACTAGTGTGGTCTCCTTTAAGGCCGCCCAGCGAACGGAAAACAGTACTCAAGCCGCTGAATCACTCACAAATGCCTTCTACCAGCACCTGCAGGACTGCATGGATAAGGCAATCCCAAGCAAAACAAAGACTCTTTGTACCAAAGGCAAGCGTCCAGTCTGGTGGACCCCAGCCATAAACAAACTCTACAACAAAAGGAGGAAGCTACTACAAGACAGAGCAAAATCCTTAAAAGGTAAGACACCCTTGATCACTATAAGTAAAAAACTAAGAGCTCTCATAAAATCATCCAAAGCAAATTTCGAGAGAAAAATAGCTAAAGACTCAAAAGACAATCATAAGGCCTTCTTTAGCTATGTTAGAAACCTAGGAGGAAACTCCCAGATATGCTCAGAACTAGTTCAAAATGATGTGAAGATTACTGATCCTACAGACATTGCCAACATACTGGCTGACAGGTTCAGTGCAAACTTCTCCCCTCCCCAAAAGAGAGATATCTATACCAAACAATTGCAGCCCCCAAACATCTCCAGCCCAAGTTAGAACTGCTCTCTCCAAAGCAAAAACACAGCATCCATGGGACCTGATGGTGTCCCCGGCTGTGTGCTCCACGAACTCAATGAGGAATTAAACCCACAGCTAGGACAGCTGTTTAATCAAAGTCTTACCTCTGGATACGCACCCAGGAGTGGCGCACTGCAACTGTGGTCCCACTTCACAAAGGCGGTGCCTCCACCGACCCTGGAAATTACCGCCCATTCGCTTGACAAGCCTTATCTGCAAAGCCATGGAGGGGATCATAATGGACCTCATAAATAAAGAAATAGAGAATTTGCAGACTTTGGATCCAACCCAGTTTGGCTTTGTCAAAGGCAGATCATGCCTTTTAAACTTGGTTGACTTTTTCGAAACAGTCACCAAAGCCATTGATGAGGGAAAGGCAGTCCATACAGCCTACCTCGATCTGGCTAAGGCCTTCGATACAATACCCCACTCGGGTATCATTGAAAAACTCATCAGCTTAAATGTTAACCCATACATCATGAGATGGGTTGCAAACTGGCTGAGTGACAGAACCCATAGGGTCAGAGTTGCTGGCGCCATGTCAGACTCAAAGCCTGTCACAAGTGGTGTCCCACAGGGCTCAGTCCTGGGCCCACTCTTGTCTGGCATCTACTTTTCCGAAGTACAAGCAAACACAGGAGGGTTATGGCTGACAAAGTTTGCAGATGACTGCAAACTGGGCGCCATAGTAGAAAACACATCTGACACAGATATCCTTCAGAAGGGTCTCACAGAAACGGATAACTGGTGCCAGAGCCACGGCCTAAAGTTAAATGCCAAAAAATGCATAGTCATACCCTTCGGGAAAAACAAGGTTACCCCTAGCTACCAAATAGGTGGCAATCCACTGAGCACAGAAGAAGTTATCAGGGACCTGGGGACCCAGGTTGATAGTAGTCTGTCATTCGACACCCATGTAGCTAAAGTAGTTAGGAAGACCTTCTACATTGCCCACCTTATCATGAAGGGATTCTCATCTAGATCAAGGGAGGTTATAGTCTCCCTTTACTCATCACTCATCAGACCAATGATTGAGTACAATGCCCAATTCGGAATGTATCTGACCCGACACTTGCAGCAGCTGGAGAGGCCACAAAAGTTCCTCACCAAAAGGATAAAGGGTCTCAAATATCTATCCTATGCTGCCCGACTGAAAGAACTCCAGCTCTATTCAGTCGCCACCGCTTGCTCAGAGGTGACCTTTGCCTAACATACAAGGCCATGTCAAACCCAGATTTGATGAATATGCTTCACCTCAAAAAATCTAGATCCATCAGAGCCACAAGGGCGGGAGACTTAAACCTCGACACGGCTATTAATAGGACGTGCTGGAGGGATAGATTCATCACCCAAAGACTCCCTATGCTGTGGAACAAAATCCCGGTACATGTGAGGCAGAGCACCTTGCTGGCCTTGTTCAAGAGAAATCTTGACCAATGGATGGGAGATCGCAGATATACCCCAGGGATTACCTCAGTGTCACTGCTCGACAGAGGCACAGCAAAATAATGGGTATAGTTCCCCATACTAAAGGGGTGGCGTAAGCCACAAAACGATGGGCTAGGCTTGTAAATGCCCTCGGGCAGATAGCCTAGTATGAACCTATGAACCTATGAACAGTTTATCCAGGGATAACAGTATTCTGAGAATAGAGAAATCTCCTCTCTCCCAAAAATCAACAGTAGCTCTACCTTGCCCATTTAGGGGACACCAACAGCTGCACAGAACATGGTTAACCCACCCCCATCCAAAGTGGCACACTAGAGGGGTAAAAGAAGAGTGGTCTGAGGTACAACAAATGGCAAAGAGCATAGTCACCAACCTGAGGCCGATGCAAACTGCTAGCCTGCTGTGGTAGCAAAGGCTGTTTACTTAAATTTTTCTTTTTGTGGCTGGTAGCTTGTTCCATGGTCAAGTCAAAAATGGTGCCTCTTTACCAGACCACAAGAGCAGGATGCAGGATACAACAAATTTATTCCGGTACCTCAGCCCAACAGCCTTCAAAGGCCTTTGAAGGCTGTTGGGCCGAGGTACCGGAATAAATTTGTTGTATCCTGCATCCTGCTCTTGTGGTTTGTTCTATTATTTGGTTGCTGCTGTTGGTTGCTGCCTCTTTACCAGGCAAGAAAAGCAGCAAATTCTGGTAAAAACTGCAATTCCTTGAAAGTCATGTTTTTCACAGAAAAACGCATTAAAACAGCACTTTAAAACACTTTGCTAACCCCAAAAAAGTACAGCAGAGAGCTGATTATCCAAACTAATTGGGACCTAGGGTAATTAGGATAATCAAACATAACTGAACTGGATAAAAAACTTCTAAATTCTTGATCCCCCCCCCCCCCCCCCGAATGCAGGAATACATTTTTCAACCATTCGGTGATTCCAGTGGACAATAAAGAATATTTTTCAAACATGAGCTGGCTACAAGCGCAAAAAACATGCTCAAGTGAATATGTATAATATTTACATATTAAGACTCATTTTTCATACCCGAAAACTTTGGAAGGCTGGTTTGGATAACTGACATTTCGGACTAATCGATGTTATGATAATCAACTCTCTACTGTAAAAGTTTCTCCACAAAAAAGGTTTTTCAGCTACTTTACAGTATTTATTTTATTTATTTTACATTTGTTGACCAGGAAAGTCTCACCGGGTATATGCCCATTTTCAGCGGAGGCCCGGGGAGTAGAGCTCCATATATTCAGACATATGAGATTTACCTAATATGAGAGTACAATCCTAGCATATCAGATGAAAAAAGAAACAGTATAATTATAGTAAAGACACAGTTCAACAGGAGAAATGACCTGTATGTCACAGCATAATATCACAAGGAAGGCTCCATATACTCAGACAAGCAAAATTTCACATAATATAAGAGTATAATCTAGCATTTCAGAGGAAAAAAAAAACAGCGTATTTATAGCATAGCAAAGACACAGTCTGACAGGTAATGGCATGTCAGAGTATAACAATATAAGGTGCAAAACATTTGCCTAGTAGTATTAATTTCTCACACAGAAAAGAGTAATTTCTCACACAGAAAAGAGTAAACACCGTACTGCAATTATCTGCTAGTTAAAGGATATGAAATAGTAATGAAATACTGATAACCTGTTGACAGCTAATAGAGCTGGCAGCTAATTAGTACTACAGGAGAAAGGGGGGGGGTTAGTTGGGGTATGGACAAGGACATAGCCAGTGAGATTTTAGGTGTGCTTTAAGAGCATTTTTGAAGAGATTGCTGGAAGGGAGGATAGTTATGGCAGTGGGAAGTGAGTTCCTGATTTTGGATATGGAGTAGGAGAATAGCGCTTCCCCTGCAGAGTTGTTGGGTTTGGTGACTTGGAGTAGATTTTTGTTGCAAGAGCGAAGGGGTCCGGAGTATTGGTAGGGTTAGAGAAGTGTATGAAGTGAGGGAATTTTAAGAGGGTGGTTTACAAGTTAATGAGCAAAGCTATGTTGGGTTAGGTGTAGGAGTTGAGGGAGCTCAAGCCAGTCTAGGTTTCTAAGGGAAACACAGTGGTGCCTGCGGTGGGAGTCCCCTGATGCAAATTTTGCAATTTTATTGTAGCATGCTTCGAGTTTCTTTAGGTCCGATTGTCGAAGATTTGTGAGTATGGGTGATGCATAGAGTACGGTTGAGATTTGTTGGAAAGTTGCGGTAGAGATTCTGGCTGGTTTGGTTAGGTATTGTTGGTTTCTATACAAGGCACCCAGTTTTTTGTGGGCTTTTTTTATTGTGACTGATATGCGAGGGTCAAATTTGAGTTTGTTGTCAATGTGTATACTGAGTAGCTTAGTGTGGGCTGTTGGTGAGATGGAAGTGTTGTCTTTGGCAAGTATGTTGAAATGGGGGATGTTTGGGGTAGATTTTGAGGGCTGAAAGATGAGAAGTTTGGTTTTATTTCGGTTGAGGAGTTGAGCATTTAATAGCCAACTTTCAACAGAAGAGAAAGATGCTTGAGTGATCTGTTGTAGTTCTGTTAGAGTTGGAGCTGAGCAGATGAGAGTGGAGTCATCTACATACTGTATGAGGGAGGCATGTTTGGTTGCGGTGTGCAGGTCATTGGTAAAAATGGAGAAAAGCAAGGGGCCAAGGATGGAGCCTTGGGGAACCCCGAGCGTAACAGGGAGGCGAGGGGATAGATCGCTGTGCCAGACAACTGACTGCTGGCGGCCGTGTAGATAGCTGTGGAACCAACTGATTGCAGGTATGGAAAAAGAGAGGTTGGAGAATGCAGAGAGTAGATCATCATGTGATACAATATCAAAAGCCTTCGATAGGTCAAGAAATGCAGCAGAGGAGAAAAGGCCATTCTTTTTATGTTGGAGAAAGGTGCTAGTGAAGGAGAGCAGTTGTGGTGCTATGGTGTGGTCTGAAACCATGCTGTGTGTAGGAGGGGAGATTACTGTCAAGGAGATAATTTGAGATCTGTGAGTTGATACATTTTTCGATTATCTTGGACAGAGGCGAGAGGATGGCAATGGGGCAGTAGTTGCAGATGTCTGTTGAGGGGCCGCCTTTGTGTAGGGGTATGATGTGGGATATTTTCCATAAGGTTGGCACATAGGACTCAGATATGGAGCTGGTTATTAATATGGAGATGGGATACGCTAAAACATCAGCTGCTATTTAATATGTAAATCCCTCTATCATCATCATGCATCAAAATTTGGTACTCAGTCCCCTTTATCAGTCAAGCAACAGCCACTCAAAAAGCTTTCAAAAAACTAAAATCTCACCAACTCAAGTCCTGCTTATGCAACTACACGAGTCCTGGGTAATTATTCTACTTCAAAAAGTTTACATCCAACCTCTCGTTAACCTCCTCTTCTCTCTTACTACTCTCTCTTTCATCTCAAACTTTTCTCGTCTTATACAGCCTCTCTTCTCAAATCTGTGCTTACCTCGCGTATCCAATACTTTCTTGCAGATTCACATAAATACTTGTACTAACATTTAGCACTCCTATCACTCTAATGTCCTACTCTGTTATTTATACATATAATAAAAAAGCAAAAATGTAACAAGGTAAGTATCTCTGCTGTATTTATAAGCACTTGTATGTAATATTTTCTGTATCTGTAACTATTTGGAATATTTCTCCTTGGGCATTCACTGAAAATGGGCCACATGCCCAGTCAGACTTTCCCAGTAACCAAAAGCAAATATATAAATAGCTCAGTTACTTGCATAAAACAAAAAATAAAATCCCTTGGCAAACTACCTGCCTTGTTCATCCGTCTATTCCAAGACGTTTGTTCAAGGCATAATTTACTGAAATTGCAAAATCAGACCAAGGTTACTGCCTGAATGGGACCTGAGAATATACCTGCTTGCTTTGTTAATAATAATACCATGCTCTTTCCAACACAACCCTTAAAATAAACCTAAGTTTAGCTACTGGTTTTATTAAGTAGCGCAATGCAGTAGTAACTCCCTTCCATAACAGTAGTTTTACAACTGACCCTGGTAATTACAGACTATCAGCCTTAAAAATTTTGTGTGCAAAGTCATGGAATGAATTATAACTGAAAAACTCAGATATTAAGAATTTTATTAGACTTAACCACCAAAAGTTTGGCTTTCTGATGGGTAGATCCTGTACATTTAACATGGTAAATGTTTTCAAAAGGGTTATGGAAGCTATACACGGTAACCATGCAGTGCATGCAACATACCTTGATTCGGTAAGGCCTTCATCACTACTCCCTGTACTGGTGTCATACAAAAGCTAAATTAAAAAATCAACATATGCGTGTTAGACAAAAACTAGTGAAAAGAAACCACAAAGTGGGAGCTACAGGTGCCTCATCAGAAAGGATGAAAGTGCCCCTTAGGACTGTTCCTTTTTTGGCATCTACTTCTCAGGTCTTCAGTAGACAGAACTGTTCTGGTAAACAATGTTTACAAATGACTGTAAACTGTTGGTGACTGTTAATTCACCCTAAGACACCAAAACTCCCCAGAATGAAACCTCCCTTGCAATTAAAAAAAAAAGGGTTCAAACTAAATGCAAACAAGTAGTATCAACACTTTTGGTAGACAACCTCCTTCCTTTATTACACTGTACAGGTAGTGCTTCTAAACCTTTTTAATGTGTTATGTTGGAGGTTATAACTAAGGCACATAACCAAACTGGCTCAACCTGTGAGTGATTAACAAGTTGCAAAAATTCAGTAGCATCTTTTACAAGCAATTTAAACAGTAAAGTAAGAGTTGCAAACCAGGATAAACGTACAGATTAATAAGAAAATCTCTTTCGGAAACAGTTGGTCACCTTGATAAAAAAGCTGGCAAGAAAGTATGGGAGGAAGCAAACACTGCTTATTCATCTATCGGGGGGGGGGGTGGTTGTGGTTCTAGCTGGCAAACTGCCCGTAAGAGAAGGCTTGCACTGCACCACAATGGCCAGAAATTAGAATATACGCCTGGCAATCCCAAACTAATGACAGCATCCTTCAAAGCTTGTGTGAAGAAGCACGAGGAGAGCACAGCATGTCTTTGGTGAAACGGCTGTTAAGGCTTAAAGAAACCCATCATAAAAGTCTAATGCCAGACAATTCTTTACTATACAAAAAGTTCCTTAAAAATAACCCAAACACATTTCTCATGACAGCATCTGAAACTTCACACACTTAAGATGGATAAATCCCATAAACACACAGGATCTAGTATATACTGCACAGATATAAAGATCATTCAAACTCAAACTTGTATAATTTTTTTTAATATAATATAAAAAATATATAAACAACTTGTACAAATTACAAAAGAGCACAGTTTTAAAGATTACCTGCAGACAACTTCTCAGAGATGTTGGGTGGTTAAATTGTAACAGCTAGGGAAATGACTTTTTGAGCGTTGATACAATTGCCTAGATGCAAGTAAGGCCTTGCTGAGTCTAATTATGATGGCGGACAAAAAAGCAATTACTAGAAAATGGAAATCAAACTTTAAACAGACTTCACTAGAAGATGTGAAGATAGTAACAGAAAAAAGCACCTGGAACTGGTATCTTTAGGAAAGGGTAGAAGCAAATTACATAGGAAAAAATGGGAAATGTGGGATCTATACATGCAGAGGAGGAACAAGGACTGGCTAAGTTAAAAATGATGTATAATGTTTGCAGCTACAGCTGCGTCCACACAGTTGGAATACATAATGTTTGCAACAGATTGTGTTGCTATGGTTTATTTTCATTAACATAAATGTAAAACAGCCCATGTCATACATGACAATTTAATGTTTTTTTTTTTTAAACGAGAGAACTAACTCACATCATTCAATTCAGCTGCAGCAGCACACTTTTCCCACAATGTGAAAATAAAAGTTACGTACTCGCCATAACTACACATCTGTGTGGTCCATTTTTATTCTTCAATAAATGGGTCTCAGATCTGACTTTGTTGCTTTTTTCCAGATTCTAGGATCTGACTCTGGAGCTCCTCCCTTTACTCATAATATCCCTGCCTACTGCATTACCTCAGATCAAGTTTGCTGCTACTATACAACTATCTAAACATAAAGCATAATAAGGATGATGGTAATGCAGAGAAATAGTATAGCAACAGCACAGGGGCTCAAATAGGAACTGTGGTTCCTAACAAAAAACCTCATCAGGCAACGCACAAAGACATGGATAGGGAGATGGGGGGCCTGAAGAATGAAAATGGACAACACAGATGAATATGGTGAGTACATAACTTTTATATCTGTTATCTTCATTCCTCAATGAAAGGGACAGAGACCCCAGCTACAGTAACCTTGGGTGGCACTCAGACGGATGTTCAGGAGAACTGCAGAACTGAACTGAATACATCCCTGTTTCTCGAGAGGATATCCCCAACTTGTAAGGAGCAATAAAGGTATGAGCATTAGACCAGGTGGGGCAGCTGCACAATCATAATCAGTAGAAGCTCTGGCCCAAAAAGCAGCTGATATAGTCATTAACCTAGCCAAGTGCGTTTCTGGCTGTTTTGGCAAGGTTCTGGAAGAATAAACATAAAAATAAGAAATAAAACCCAATATTCATTTGGCTACTGTAGTTTCAGATACTAATAGACAGGAGGAAAAGGTATTATTCCAAACTTGTTTATGTTGTTAGCGCTTTCGATCAATTCACTTGCATGAACTTCTTCAAATTATGACTGTTAAAAAAAAAAAAAAAAAAAAAAAAAAAGTTTAAAATACTGCCAAATAACGACATTATAAAACTCATTATAATTTAAAAACATACACTCTTCCCAGTCAAAAAATATTGTACAGTCTTATCTCAATAAAACAGAAAAAATTAAATGTTATATGAAAGGCTGTTCACTTTTCCAAGTATTTCAGTTTCAAAATACATTTCAATGAACATTGGTCATTAAAGCCTGGGTATGCATATGCATTAAAGCCTTACTTGCCAGGCCAAATCCCTTTTCTCCAACCGCAAAGACCAAGGTCCCCCCTGACATCCTTCTTAACTTGTTTGATAACCAAATAATGGAAATAGTGACTATGGTTATTTTATATTTGTCAGTTTTTAGTTTGGTTTAGTTTTAGATGCTAGTTTTCCTATTTTTTAGTGGAAAAGGAAACAGTTGGTCATTTTTTTTTCTAAATTCTTTCATCCTATAAAGACTGACACAAAGCTGCCTATGTACATCTGAAATGTGAACCATGTATTCTGCTTTACTGATAAATTTAGGGGGAAAAGTACAGTTGTGTACACATCATAAATGTAGATGTTAGAGTGTATTCACTGTTGCAGCCTGAATACCAGAGGCTTAGTACTTCTGTGTCGGTTGCTGTCGCTTCAGGACTCGCATCAGGACGTCAGTAGTATAAAAGTAAGGCAGCCGATGCCATTACATCAGTTTTTCTTGCCCTAACCTGTCAGAAGCCTCCAAGTAGGAGCCAGGTTCTGGTGGAAGAACCCCACCAGGAGAAAGTAAATACCAATATGTCCCTTATAAGGAAAGAGAAGAAAGAAAAGGGGGATGGAGGGAGAGAAACCAGGACTGCAACAGTGAATACACTCGAACATGCATGCAACTGTACTATGTTCTTCGTGTTTCACTGTTGCAGTCATCACATTTGGGTTGATTCCCAAAGCTGAGGAAACAGGTGGAGGTAGTCAAAATAACTAGGGGCTGACTAGGATGCCCTGTAAGACTGCAGAAGCAAACCCTGCCCTGGATTTCGAGAAGAGAGGCAGGTGGTAATGCTTGGTAAAAGTGTGAACAGATGTCCAGGTGGCAGCCTCCAAGATGTCCCTGGTGGGGACTCCTCTGAGGAAAGCTGCAGAGGTGGAGGCTTCCTCTGGTGGAGTGAGTTATGACCCCCTTGGGGGGAGGCTTTCCATGTTGTTTGTAGCAGAAATGGATGCAGTGTGCTATCCATTTAGATATGGTTTGTTTGGAGATGGCTTTGCCTTTTGCCTCTGTAGAAAAGCTAACCAGCAATTGATCAGTCTTTCTGAAGGATTTAGTCCTGTCTAGATAGAATCAGAGCTGTCTGTGCACATCTAGAGAGTACATAATCCTTTCCCCCTTGTTCTGGGGGTTAGGGAAAAAGGTGGGCAACTGAATGGCTTGGTTGAGAGCCACACTGGACACCACCTTGGGCATGAAGGATGGGTTAGTTCTGAGGAGTACCCTGTCAGCATGGAAGACTATGAAGGGTTCCACACCCATGAGCGCTTACAACTCAGTGACTCTTCTGGCTGAAGTAATGGCCAAAAGGAATGCTGTCTTCCCGGAGAGAAATTTTAGCTCTGCAGAAGAAGCTGGTTCGAAAGGGGCAGGGTGAGCTTTTCCAATACAAAGTTCAGGTCCCAAGCTGGGGTTGGGTGCCCTTCCGGGTGGCCTCAAGTTGCTAGTCCTATTAAGAACTGTTTGATCAAACGGTGTGAGAAAAAGGGGCTGCTCAGTGGGAAAATGAGCAGAAATAGCAGAGGCATGAATTTCTATAGAGGAGAGAGAGAGAGGACACAGTGTAGTAGGTCAGCTAAGTAATCCAAGATGAGAGGGAGGGCTGTGCCGTATTGGCTCCCTTTGCCTGGATCCAGGTGCAGAACCTTTTCCATTTGTCAGCATAAGACTTTCTAATGCTAGGGCGTCTGGCCTCATGGATAACATCTAGAACCTGTTTACTGAGGTCGGCAGATTGGTTCGGGGTTAAGGAATAAGCCAAGCTGCCAGACTGAGTGTCTGTAATTGGGGATGCATGATTCCCCTTCCCTCTGGGTCAGGAGGTTTGGAATCTGAGGAAGATGCCATGGTGACAGTGGGTCAGGCTGCGTAACAAGGGGTACCAGTGCTGGGGAAGCCAGTCTGGAGCTATAAGAATGGCCCTTGGCTTTTCCTCTATTTTGAGCAGTACCCTGGGGATGAGAGGTAGTGGAGGAAAGGCAGAGACAGATAGAGTAACCCAGGGGAAGGACAGGGCACCCACTTTCCAAGCCATACAGTGATGCTCCCTGGTGCAGAATTTGCTGAGCTAATGGTTGGTGTGGAAGGCAAACAGGTTGACCTTCGGGGTGCCCCATTTCTGAGTTATTAGGGTGAAGGTTCTTCTGTTGAGCTGCCACTCATGTGAGTCCATAGGTTCATACTAGGCTATCTGCCCTAGGGCATTTATAAGCCTAGCCAGAGTGTGTTTGGCTTTCGCCACCCATTTTACATTAATTTTGCTATGCCCTTTTTCGAGGTTAGTATACTGCGCCTCTGTCTAACAGTGACACAGAAGTGATACCCGAGGTAAACCTACGATCTCCCATCCACTCAAGACTCCTCTTGAAGAGAGTCAATGAGGGACTCTGCCTAACCTGGACTGGGATTTTATTCCAGAGTGAAGGGAGCCTCTGGGTTTTGAATCTGCCCCTCCAGCATGTCCTATTTATTTCAGTGCTGAGGTTCAAGTCTCTCGAGCGCGTAGCTCGATGGGAATTGGATTTTCTGAGGTGCAGCACATCCATTAATTCCGGGTTGGACATGGCTTTATACGTCAGGCACAGATCGCCTCTGAGCAGGCGGTATGCCACTGAGTAGAGCTGGAGCTTCTATAACCGGGAAGCATATGGCACTGTTGGAGCCCTTTGATCCTCTTGGTGAGGTACTTTTGGGGTCTTTCCAGTTGCTGCAGGTGTCGGGTCTTTCCAGTTGCTGCAGGTGTCTGGTAAGGTACATCCCAAAAAGGGCATTGTACTCAATTATGGGCCTGATGAGGGATGAGTAAAGAGGCACGATGACCTCCCCTGTTCTAGATGTGAATCCCTTCATGATTAGGTGGGCTATATAAAATGTTCTTCTAACCACTTTGGCCACGTGGTTGTCAAATGAGAGATTGCCATCAACCTGGGTCTCCAGGTCCCTAATTACTTCTTCTGTACTTAATGGATTACCACCTATGTGGTAATTTGTGGGCACTTTGTTTTTGCCAAAGGGAATGACTATACACTTTTTGGCATTTAGCTTGAGGCCATGGCTCTGGCACCAGTTGTCTGTTTCTATGAGGCCCTTTTGGAGGATGCTTGGGTCGGCTGGAGAGTCTATTATGGCTCCCAGTTTGCAGTCATCTGCGAACTTGGTCAGCCACAGTCCTTCCGTGTTGGCCTGTACCTCCGAGAAATATATACCGAACAAGAGAGGTCCCAGGACTGAGCCTTGTGGGACGCCACTTGTAACTGGTTTGGAGTCTGACATGGCTCCAGCAATTCTAACCATGTGGGTTCTGTCCTTGAGCCAGTTTGCAACCCACTTAGTGACATAGGGGTTTATATATAAGCTGGTGAGCTAATCTATAATGGGGTATTGTATCGAAGGCTTTTGCGAGGTCCAGGCAGGCTGTGTGGTCCACCTTCCCCTCGTCAATGGCCTTGGTGACTGTTTCAAAGAAATTGACCAGGTTTAAGAGGCAGGATCTGCCCTTAAAGCCGAACTGGGTAGGATCCAGTGTCTGTAGGTCCCTAATATCTTTATTTATGAGGTCCATAATGTTCCTTTCCATAGCTTTGCAGACCAAGCTAGTCAGGCTTATGGGGCGATAGTTTCCAGGATCCGTTGAGGCACCACCATTGTGGAGAGGGACCACTGTTGCTGTACGCCACTCTTTGGGTACATATCCTGTAGTAAGGCTGAGATTGAACAGTAGTTTTATGTTTGGGTTTAGCTCTTCTTGGAGTTCATGTAGGACGCAGCCCGGGACACCGTCTGGTCCCATTGATGCTGTGTTTTTTGCTTTGGAATGGGCAGCTCTTACCTGAGCATCTGAGATGTCAGGGGGGCAGCACTCTGCTGGGATAGATATTTACCCTTTTGGTGGGGGGGGGGGGAGTTTGCGCTGAACCCGTCAGCTAGGATGTTGGCAATGTCTGTGGGTTTGGTGTATTTTTTGCCACTTTGGACTAATTCTGAGCATATCTGGGAATTCCCACCCAGGTTCCTAACATAACTAAAGAAAGTCTTGTGATTATCCTTTGTCCTGTGCAATTTTTCTCTCGAAGCTGGCCTTAGACGATTTTATGAGTGCCCGTAGTTTTTTTGCTAATACTGATCAGAGATGCCTTCCCTTTTTGAGATTTTGCTCTATCATGTAGTAGCTTCCTCCTTCTATTGTATAGTTTGTTTATGGCTGGGGTCCACCAGACAGGACGTCTGCCTTTGGAGGATTGGGTCTTGGTTTTATTCAGGATTGCATGATCCATGCATTCCTGAAGGTGTTCATAGAATGCGTTTATAAAGGATTCTGTGGTCTGGGCCGTATTTTCCACAGGCCCGGGGGCTTTGAAGGATTCCACCTCGGTTTTGAGGAGTGTGAAATTTGCTTTAGAGAAGTTTTTCACTGTGGTTTTCTGGGCAGGGGGTGGGGTCGGGATGTGAATATCCAGTGAGATTAGTTTATGGTCTGATCTTACCAGTGAGGGATACACTTCTGTTCTGGAGCATAGAGTCCCCATGTTGGTGATGATCAGGTCCAGTATGTTTTCCCCTCTTGTGGGAGTGGTAACAAGTTGTTCCATAGCATTTGAGTTTATAAATTCTAGGAACCTTTGGGCTAGGGTGTTGGAGCTACAGTAATGCTGCCAGTCTATGTTTGGGTAGTTGAAGTCGCCCAATATAATGGGGTTTGGAGAGACCTTCATATTTTCCAGTGTTCTCAGGAAGGCCAAGTGGGGTTCCTGGGTTTGGGAGGGTGGTCTGTAGCAGGCTATAAACTGGAAGGCAGTTTTACCCACTATTAGTTGCACATGGATAGTCTCTGATGCTTCGTGCTGTGCCACCAACCTAGAGGTGTTGGTATCTTTGACGAATATTGATACTCCCCCTCCTTTTGTGGTTCGGTCCAAGTTTTGGGGCAGAAAAGCATGGTATGAGGTATAACCTGGTAGTGCTGAGGTCCTCTCGGGAGCCTTGAACCAGGTTTCTGTTACTGCACAGATATCGATGTTCTCCATGCTAAGGAGAGTTTCAAGTGCGTGCATCTTGAGGTTTAGACTTCTGGCGTTGAGTAGCATTACTCTTAGTTTCTTATCCCTTGTGATACCTATGGAGGTGGGTTTGTCTTTTGAGCCTTGCCTAAAAAAGGCACTATGGGGGTAGCAAGAGCCTTTGCCAAAATCCGAAAGCCCAGGGGTGACAGGTGCAAGCCATCCTTAGAAAAGCATCGTGGTTGTCGAGCATGTCATCCCAGGCTGACAGGCATTGGATCCCATTTGAATGACACCAATACTTAAGCCAATTGTTGAAATTGATCATCTTGTCTTCATATTGTGGCATCATTCTTGGCGAGGGTAAGATGCTACTCAAGGTCAGGGTCATGCCGGCCTGGGCTACATGCTCAGAGAGCTCCTCTAGGCCTCTTTTCATGTAGTCCAGGGAGGTACATCTCAGGTCATTCAGACCAGCATGGACAATGACTAAGTCATATTTGTACTTGCCTTGGAGTGACCTGAGTGCTTGTGTTATGTGGCAGATCCTAGCGCCCATCAGGCAGCTCACTGTGACCTTCTTGTTCAGCCTGGTGAGCGGGACATCAGTGTGCCTGACGAGAGAGTCACCAATTACACGTGTATCAGGTGTGTTGTTTAGCCTTAAGGGCTGTGACTGCTCGGCACACTGGCTTTGTGAGCTATGTGTTGCACGTGTTTTGTTTTGGGGTAGCGGTTGCTTGGGTGTGTGCTTTGGAGGTCTCTGCTGCTTAGGCAGATTTTTTAGAGCCTCTGAGTATGTTTTTGTGTGTTTATGTGTTTGGTTTGCTGTCGTGGTAGGTCTATGTGAGACTGGAATTGTAGTGAGTGTGGTTTCCTTCTCCTCCTGACTGGTTACACCAGTACTGAGTTGAGAGAGCTTAGCCTCCAGTTTAGCAATATGGTTGCATCTCTCACATGTGTTGGAATTTGTTGGGAGGAGGAGAGGGTTGTCTGTTTGCTGTCGTGGTAGGTCTATGTGAGACTGGAATTGTAGTGAGTGTGGTTTCCTTCTCCTCCTGACTGGTTACACCAGTACTGAGTTGAGAGAGCTTAGCCTCCAGTTTAGCAATATGGTTGCATCTCTCACATGTGTTGGAATTTGTTGGGAGGAGGAGAGGGTTGTCTGTGTACATGAGGCAGTTTTAACATTGCCTCAAGATTCCCAGGTTCACCAGCTGGACCGGAGAGGAGATTGACAACTGACCTTTGGACATGCTAGAATAGTACTGGGAATTCCTTTATAATTGAAAAAAAGGGCCAATGGGGAACAAGGTACTCAAGGGGAGTTTGTGAGGGTGTAGTGCTTTTAATCTTTTAGTGCTGACTTAGTGAGCAAGTGCCAGGTAACTTAAATGCAATGTGTTACAAGTAATTTAAATGCAATAATGACAAACAGTAACTTTCTTTCAAGTGGAACAAGGAAATAAGTACAGTAAGCAATGCAGATATCACTAGGGATCCACGGAAGCGCTGAAAAGCTGCATTTTAGGTGAAATTAGCATTTCAGGGAAACAAGCATACAAAGCTAGATTCAAAAGGCCTGGATCTAGTCTATGCTACAGCAAACAAGGTGTACCAATTTCAGTAAGAAACAGTTCAAATATGCAGGCACTATAAGCCTTTAACCAGAAATTCACAGCTCAGAAGGGCAGAGTCCAGCCTCTCTTCCCACAAGAGTGCAGACCACGAACCTTCTTAATGTAAAATAACTGGCCTGAAGCCCAAGTGCTTAAACCAGAACTAATACACTTTTAGAATAACAGAAACTGAGCCCTCAATCAGCAGTTCCCAACTTAGAAGGATATAAGCTACCTGTCCTGCCACTACAGTGCAGGCCACAAACCTTCCTAATGTAAAACAACTGGTCTGAAGCCCAAGTGCTTAATCCAAAAGACTTAGGATGATAGCTACACTTTAATCAAGTTACTACCAAGCAGTAATAAATACAACTGAATACTTTAAAGAATGCCAGAAGATTTCTGTTTAATTGGCCTGCCAGAGAGTTGAGAGAGCCTGGTAGGAACTGCGCTAACAGGTGCGGTTGCATGGCAGAGACTGCGTGCATATGGTCATGGCCAGCCCGTTTAGAGGGTAGGAGTGATACCACATCACAGTGGTGTTGTCTGTTTTTATCAGGAAAGCCCCTGGGGAGAGAAGGGGTTTGAAAGCTATCAAAGCGTGCTGGACAGCCATCATCCCTTTCTGATTGATGTCTGGGCGGAAGGGTGGGGTGGTGAGGAAGGCAGTCCCTTGTTATGGGAGCATGCTGTTTCCCACCAAAGAAAATCTTTTCTGAGGCAAGGAATTATAGGTAGAAGAGTTTCCATGTCCTGAGAGAGTGTTGACACCAAGGCTTTTTAGGTACCATTGAAGTTTCCACATATGCAGTCTGACGGATTCGTATCACTTCACTGAAAGACCATTTCAGTGACGCTCATTTCACTGAGACCAAATCACCTAAAGTTAGTTTCACCTAAAACTCATTTCACTGACAAGTAGTACTCTAAGGCAAGTCAAAGGTATATGTTGTTTTCCCCACTATAGTGCAATCCTGGTGTTAGTATACATAGTTGGGGTGTGGGGGGCATAGCACCCCATCCAGTTGGGTTTTACCAAAAAATGTAAAACAAAACCAGACAACAGACAAGCACATTAAAGGGGGGATAATGCCCCCCCCGGCACCCCCTAACTATATATACTAACACCAGGATCGCACTACAGTGGGGAAAAGGACATACAACTATGACTTGCATTAGAGTACTACTGGTCAGTGAAATGAGTTTTAGGTGGTGAACTTTTAGTGAAAAGAACTTTAGGCAATTTGGTGTCAGTGAAATGGTCTTTCAATAAAGTGATACGAATCTGCAGTCTGACATATGGAATGAGTAGTATGCAAGATGTCATGAACCCCAGAGCTTGCAAGACTCTACCTTGCTGATAACTGGGGTTTGGTGGCTAGTTGAGAGAAGTAGGCTGTCAGGAAAATTTGTTTTTCTGGTGTAATGAATGCCATCTAGGATGCTGTGTCCAGGCTTGCTCCCAAGAAGATAATCCTTTGGGTGGGCATCTGTTTGGATTTCTTTTCATTGATTGTGTACCCTAGGGAGGTTAGTAGAGTCTTTACAAAGGCCAGGTGCTTGAGCAGCTTTTTCTGGTTGTCTGTCTGAATAAGGCAGTCATCTAAGTATGGGTAAATCTGGATATTCCTTTGTCTGCAAAAGGCAATGGCCAGAGCCAGACATTTTGTGAAAACTCTGGGAGCAACAGGTAAGCCAAAGGGAAGTGCAGAGAACTGAAAGTGTTGAGATCCTGCCCTGAAACAGAGATCCTCCCTGCACGATTCCCTGATAGGAATGTGGAGGTAGGTCTCTCATATCTAGGGTGGCTAACCAAGCGTCCTTGGAGAGCATAGGCACATCTGCTGGAGGGTGAGCATTTTAAAATTTTGGATCACCAGGAAGGTGTTAAGAATGGATAGAGGATGACCTGGTGCCCCCTTTTCTGGGCACCAGAAAAAGTCTGGAGTAGAAACCTTGGCCTATCTGTTCTGCAGGGACATGCTCTACTGCCCTCAGAAAGCAGGGAAAGGATTTGCTTTTGAGCCTCTGGCCACTGATTTGGAGGTAGATCTGGGAACCCTTTTGAGGTTGAAGGGTGTGGAAGGAAAATGTGTACCCCTGAGACACTATGTTCAGAACCCAGTGGTCGTTGGTAATGGTGGCCCAGGTGCTTGCATGAAAGGAAAGTTTTCCTCCTAGGGGTAAGTGAAGGTGGGCAGAGGGAGGAGGTGGGGAAGGCGAGTCATTGAGAGTTCTTACCATAAGGGGGTGGCTTAGAACTCCCTGGTTTTGAAGTGGAGGTAGCCCACTGCTTAGATCTCTGCATTCCCTGTGTCTGCTGCCTGGGGAGTGTCTGGTTCTCTGGGGCCTAGGCCGGACTGGCTTAGTGGGAGCAGGAAAGGACAATGCCTGCTGAATCTGGGTGGCTGGACCTGCAAGAAATCCTTAACTGCTTGCATAGATTTTGCTTTTTCTTCCATCTTTTTTTAAGACCTCTTCTGCCTTAGTGCCAAATAAGTTATCTTTGTGCAAGGGGACATCCAACAATTTAGATATGACATGGGTCTGGGTAGGGGCTATTCCTTCAGCCATGCATGCCTTCTAATGGCAGATCCAGTGACTGCTGCCCTGCAAGAAGCTTCTAGGGCATCAAAACCACAGTTCAAAGTGTGTTTTGTTACTTAACTTGCAAAATGCATTAACTCTTGTAATTCTTTAGCTTCTGCCCAAGCAGGAAAGGAAGACATTTTTTGTTTGAGTTCCAGGGTATGTTTCTGAAATTTTTGCATATAGAACTGACAATTTAGTGCCCCGATAGCAAGAGTATCTGAGTGTATACTTTTTTATCTGTCGAGTGCTTGGGATTCCCTATCTGAAGGGGTGAGATTCTTAGCAGAGGTTGCTTTAATGCCTTTAAGGCCTTGGGAAATTACCTCAAGGTCAGCAGTAGGATTTTTAAAAAGAAATTTGAGAGAGTCAGGGACTCTATAGTACCTGCCTGATTTTATGGGTGCAGTAGGGAGGGTGACAGGAGTCTAGCTGGATTCCAGGAAAACATCCTCCACAACATCCAGGGCTGGGGGGATGGCCAGGGGTCTGTGCTGTGGAAGATCTAGGAATTCCCTGGGTCTCTTTTAGACTGACAGTAGTCTTGACTCTCCCAATGCTCCCTTTAAGGTATGCAGGGTTTCCCCAAAGGAAAAATCCTCTGTGGGACAGGCAGAAGGAATGAAATCCTCTGCATAAAAATCCTCATAAGTAGAGATGGGTTGCATGTCTTCATATTCAGATACATCAGAGTCATCTGACTCTTGTTCAGACAAAACTACAGGGGACAGATCTTTCTTCCTTTTGGAGGGGGTAGCATGGGTTCCCCTGAACAGCACTTACATAACCAAAATGGAATCTAAGCTCTCTCCAGCCAAGATTGTGCTAGACAGTCAAGAGAAGGTTAACACCTGCATTACACCTCAAGCAACTCATATCCCTTCAAAACCCACACCATCAACACCCACACATAGCAACACTAAACCCACATATGCGGAGGACCTTAACATTAACCTGCCCAAGCAACAAGGACCTCCGAAGCCGAAACGCAAACACCAGTCACAACCAAAGTGACAGACAGCTCATAACACCAGTGTGCCACCCAACAACAGCCCCTAAGGCAAGACAATGTACTCAACACTTTAGTCATAGGGGACTCTATAGTCAGGCACACTCATGTCCCACTCACCAGGCTGAACAAGGAGAAAATTACAGTCAGCTGCCTGTCAGGTGCCAGGATCTGCCACAATGCATGCACTCAAGTCACTCCACAACAAATACAAATACGACTCTGTTATTGTCCATGCTGGAGTGAATTACTTGAGACTTACCTCCCTGGACTACATGAAAAAAGACATGGAAGAGCTCTTGGATCATGCGACCCAGGCAGATATAACCCTAGCCCCGAGTAAAATCCTGCCTTTGCCCAGAATGATACCACAGTATAAGGACAAAATGACTGACTTCAACAATTGGCTAAGCTTCTGGTGTCATTCAAAGGGGATCCAGTATTTGTCTGTCTGGGAAGACATGCACGACAAACCACGATGCTTTGCCAGAGATGGTCTGCACCTGTCACCCCTGGGATTCAGGTTACTGGCTAAAGCTCTTGCCACCCCTATAGTGCCTTTTTTAGGCAAGGTTCAAAGGCTAAAACCACCACCGTAACAGATACAAGCATGTAAAATCTGAAGGTAATGCTACTCAATGTTAGAAGTCTAAACCTCAAAATGCACTCCTTCGAGGCACTCCTAAAAATGGAGAACATAGATATCTGTGCAGTAACTGAGACCTGGTTCAAGGCTCCAGAGAGCACCCCTGCAATACCAGGCTACAATTCTTACCATACTTTTCGGCCACAAAACCAAGAGTGAAACACTAATGGTGGAGGAGTGTCCATATTCACCAAGGATATTCACACCTCCAGGCTAGTTGCGCAACACAATGCATCTGAAATTCTCCAGGTGCAACTAACACTAGGTAAGACTGCAATCCAAACTGCAGCTTGCTACAGATCACCCACCATCCCCCAAGATTCTCACTACACCTTTCTAAACATACTGGAAAATATTAAGATACAACCAAACAACATAATACTGGGTGATTTCAACTACCTTGCCATTAATTGGGAAAACTACTCAGGTACCAACTCCTTTTCCCAACGGTTCTTGGAATTCATAAATTCCAACGCCCTGGATCATCTAATCCATTGTCCCATCAGGGGAGCCAATATCCTAGACCTGGTCATTACCAACATGGGAGATAGATGCTCCACACCAGTGGTCACCCCCTCATTGGTCAGGTCTGAACATAAGCAAATCACCTTTGACATCCACATCCCACCCCCTAAGGAAACCACCTTAAAAATCTTCTCCAAAGCCAACTTCATGCTACTGAAGTCAGAAGTGACATACTTCACAACACCAACATAGACGGGATCTGGAAGTTCGACTGCAGAATCCTACACTAAGCACATCCACTCGTGCATGAATCGTGCCATTCCAAACAGAACCAAGATGCTCTTCTCCAAAAAAAAAGGAAACCAATCTGGTGGTCCCCTGCTAAAAACAAACTATACAAAGTACAGTTTTGTACCTACCACAAATGTAGATGTCCGATAGGTATGCATCTGCAGTCCTTACATATGGGTTGTCCTGCCTCAGGCAGCCCTTCGGTCGGCCGGATTCCAAAGTCTGGGTCCGGCGTCGGCTGATGTCGCCCCTTCCCCGACGTCAGAGCGCCTGGGGTATAAAAGCATCAGCCGACGCCATCTTCCGCAGTTTTTCTTGCCCCGGATGCCAGGTGCCCTCTAAGGAAGGCTAAATTTGGAGAGATGCAAAAATTCCAAACATGCACAGTAATATAAAACAAATACTCCATAATAGATAACCCCAGCTAGCTAGAATGAGGGATAAGTACCCAAGGAATACCACAGAGGGGCAGGAGGGAGGGAAAACCTGACTGCAGATGCATACCTATTGGACATCTACATTTATGGTAGGTACAAAACTGTACTATGTCCTTCAAGGATGCATCTGCAGTCCTTACATATGGGTAGAATACCATAGCCAAGCTGGGGGTGGTAGGATCTAAGAAAAGGATGGTGTAGCTAAAATGCCCTGCAGGACTGCCGTAGCAAAACCTGCTCTGGATCTGGAATATAAGGGTAAGTTGTAATGCTTGGAAAATGTATGCACGGAGCTCCATGTAGCAGCTTCTAAAATGTCCTTGGTAGCCACCCCTCTTAAGAAAGCTGTGGAGGTGGCTGTAGCTCTGGTGGAATGAGGTCTAATGTTAGCTGGCACAGTTTTGCCATGAAAGGAGTAGCAGAATCGAATGCAATTCCCTATCCATTTTGAAATTGTCTGTTTGGAAATTGGTTTTCCTTCCTTACCAGCAGCATATGCTACAAACAGCTGGTCAGTTTTTCTGTAGTCCTTAGTTCTGTCCAAGTAGTAGCGTAACTGTCTGTGAATGTCCAGGGTATGCAGAAGTTTCTCCCCCTTGTTTTGTGGATTTGGAAAGAAGGTAGGCAGGTGAATAGCTTGGTTTAATGAGACCCTGGATACCACCTTTGGCATGAATGAAGGATTGGTTCTCAAAGAAACTCTGTCCTGATGAAAAATAAGAAATGGTTGTACTGCCATGAGGGCCTGCAATTCAGATATTCTTCTTGCTGAGGTTATGGCCAGAAGGAAGGCAGTCTTCCAAGACAGGAACTGTAGTTCTGAAGATGCTGCTGGTTCAAAGGGAGGCAGAGCTAACTTTTCTAAGATGAAGTTAAGGTCCCATGTAGGCACTGGTGGTTTCCTTGGAGGATTGATGTTTTTAATTCCTCTTAGAAACTGCCTTAGGAGAGGATGAGAGAGGACAGGTGGATCCATATTGTATTCTGCTGAAATTGCTGAAGCATGAATTTTTATGGAAGAATAAGAAAGGCCATTGTGGAGCATTTCTGCCAAGTATTCCAGGATATGTGCCATGCTCATCACTGTCGCATCTAAGCCCTTTGCGGTGCTCTAAGTGCGGAATCTTTTCCATTTTGCTGAATATGCCTTTCTTGTGGAAGGCCTGCGAGCTTCCATGATGATATCCTTCACTCTCTTGGATAGCTTTTCCTGGTGAGGAGTCAAGGTATTCTCCAGGCTGTCAGCCGCAGGGTTTTCAGGTTGGAGTGCAGAGTTTTGTAATTGTGCTGTCAGAAGAAGTGACCATTGTGGTAGAGGCCACGGTTTTGTGCGTGACATGCTCCTTAACAGTGGGTACCAGTGCTGTCTTGGCCAGTCCGGAGCTATCAGAATCACTTTTGGCTGCTCTGTCCTGATTTTCAGTAAGACCTTGGCCATTAATGGAAGAGGTGGAAATGCATACACTGTTAGAGTATTCCAGCCGAAAGAGAGGGCGTCCACTCTCCATGCTTGTGGGTGGTATGTCCTTGAGCAGAATTTCTTCAGCTGGTGGTTGTGGTGGGAGGCAAAAAGATCTATGTCCAGCCTCCCCCATGATTGTGTTATCTGAAGGAAGATGTCTGGGTGCAGCATCCATTCGTGTGTATCCATGATATTTCTGTTTAGGCTGTCCGCCAGTATATTGTCTTCCTGACACAAACTGGGATTGCAGCTCTATGTTGAGTTTTAGGGAAAGTTCCCAAAGATTCATTGCCAGCCTGCAAAGAGGGTAGGAATGGGTACCTCCTTGCTTGTTTATGTACCACATAACTGTGGTATTGTCTGTCCTTATTAGCAGGTGGCCTTGATGCAGAAAGTGTTTGAAGGCCTCGATTACATGCATCACTGCCAGCATTTCCTTTTGGTTTATATGCATGTGCAATTCTTTCTGTGACCATAGCCCTTGGATGCATCTGCCCTCCGTGTGTGCTCCCCATCCATGGTCTGAAGCGTCCGATGTAATGGTTTGGCTGGTTATTGGTTTGCTGAAGGGCAAACCCCTGTTTGACTGGCTTGCTTGAGCCCACCACAGAAATTCCTTTTGAAGGCATGGAATGAGTGGCATCAAAGCTTCTAGGCTGTGACTGTGTTGAGACCATAAACTCCTTAGGTACCACCACTGTACTTTCCTCATATGCAGCCTTGCTTGTGGAATCAGAAGAATGCACGATGCCATGTAACCCAGGGCCTGCAGGATTTTCCTTGCAGTCAGCTGAGTTTGTTTTGTCAGATTTTTGAAGTAATCTGGTAGTGGTCTTTGTTTTTCTTTTGTGAGAAAGGCCATTTGGGTGGTTGTATCTAGTTCCGCATCCAGAAAAGTTATTCTTTGGGATGGAACAAGTCTTGATTTGTGAATGTTGACTGTGTATCCCAAGGCCTGAAGTAGATGGATGGCATAATTCAAGTGTTTTACCAAAGTTTGTTGGCTGTCCGCTTGTATAAGGCAGTCGTCCAGATATGGGTATATTTGAATCCCCTGAAGTCTGCAGTGTGCAATTACTGATGCCAGGCATTTCGTGAATACTCTGGGCGCAGTAGATAAGCCAAAGGGCAATGCTGAGAATTGATAATGCTCTGAACCTGCAAGAAATCTGAGGTGTCTTCTGCAACTTTGTCTGATAGGGACATGCAGGTATGCCTCCTTGAGGTCTAGAGTTACCAGCCAAGACCCCTTTGGCACAATGAGATAAGTATTCAGTGCGGACAAGTTGAGAATAGGCCTCCATTGTTTTTCTTTTCTTGGGACAAGGAATAGTCTGGAATAAAATCCTTGGCCTTGTTCTGTGAGAGGAACCTTTTCTATAGCTTTCATTTGCAATAGGTTGGCAATTTGTTTTAAAGCCTCTGTCCTTTGATTCGGTGGCAGGTTTGGCATGCCTTTTCTTTTTGGTAATGTATGAAAATGGAACCTGTATCCTTTGTCTATTATTTGTAGTGCCCATTTGTCCCTTGTAATACTGTGCCAATTTCTTGAGAATAAAGATAGCTTTCCACCCAAAGGTGCTTCCAATTGAGCCCTGGTGGGCGGGGTCAAGGTGAAGTCATCGAGTCTGTCCTTGTGCAGCAGTTGTAGGTCCTGCACTACCTCTCCGGTTAGGAGGCTGCCATTGACGTCCTCTGTAGGAGCCTCTAGCTTGCCCTCTACCTCTGGCACGCCTGTTCTTGCCTCTTTGAAATCTCTTTTTGTCTGGAAAGGACCAATTCTTAGAAGGCCAATTTCTGCTGAATCTTGGTGGTTGGACTTGGAGGAAATCTGACTGTTTGTACAGATTTAGCCTTTTCCTCAAATTTCTTCAAGACCTCCTGAGCAGTGGAGCCAAATAACTTTTGTTTTTCCAGTGGCGCATCCAGAAGCTTTGCTTTAACATGATCTGGCAGAGTTTGTTCCTTCAGCCAAGCATGCCTACATATGACTGCACCTGTCATTGCTGACCTACATGAAGCTTCCAATGCATCATAACCACACTGCAAGAAATGATTGCTAACCTGTTGTGAGTTATGTACCAGATCCTGCAGTGACTTGCGATCTAGGGGTTCAGGTGAAGACAGTTTTTTATGCAATTCATCTAACAAATACTCTTGGTACTGTATCATATGAAATTGACAATTTAATGCCCTCATAGAAAGAGTAGCAGAAGTATACACCTTTTTACCCCATCTCTCTAAAGCCCTGGACTCCCTTTCAGAGGGAAGTGGATTCTTAGTAGTGGCAGTTGCAACCCCATTAGGGCCCTGGGAAATAGTTTCTGGGTCAGCAGAGTGGGCCTTGTAAAGGAAATGATGCGAGTCCGGGACCCTGTAGTACCTATCGGGTTTGACAGGAGCCGGAGGAATGGAGTCAGGGGTAATGCTAGACTCACAACACACATCATCAATGACATTTAAAACAGGAGGAATAGCCAAAGGTCTATGCTGAGGTAAATGCAAAAAGGTCCTTAGTCTCTTCCTGGAATCGGAGAATTCCTGGCCCTGCCATTGGAAATGCTCTCTCATGGAGTGAAGGGTTTCCCCAAAGGACAGCTCTTCAGTAGGGGAGGCAGAGGGAATAGATTCCTCTGCATCAGAATCCTCGTAGGCCGTAAAGGCCTCCTCCTGGTAGTCTGATAGAGTAGAGCCATCTGAGGCCTCATCAGAGGACTGGGGATCGGTGGGCTCAATCCTGGGCCTTTTGTCTAGAGGAGGTTGAGAGCTCCTGTCCGGATGAGGCTGAAAGCCCCTAATTAAGGAAATAAGGTCCTCAGCTAAACTTAAAATCTGTGAACCTGTGGAGGATCCCTGAGGAATAGCCTTGGGAGGCAGAGATTTTGGCTGTTTAGCAGCTTTAGCCCTAGCGAATGCTTTTATGGACATGGATGCAGGAGGCCTGGCTGCTCCACGTGCTGGAGTAGTTTTGTCTAGGGGAATGGTGTCGGATGTTTCCTGAACCCCGGTTTCTGAGGGAAATTCTATAACAGACTCAGAAGAGGCCTCCGGGGCTGAGGTTGTCGGTTGTGCGGTTTCCACTGTCGGAAGTACCAAGGACTCTGTTTCAGCCGAGACCGAGACACTCATGGTAGGCCTAGGCGTGGTTTCAGCCGAAACCACGGTCCGCGTGTGTCAGTCCGCGTGTGTCCTTCCGTTTTTTGGTTAAATGAGAAGTCGGAGTCTCCGACGGCATATTATAACAGTAACTAGCCCCAAAAAATTCCTCTGCAAACTCCGACCGACGCCTAAGAGTGTGTCGATTGAAGGAGGCACAGGCAGTGCAGGCCGAGACGTCGTGGTCTGGGCCTAGGCAGGGGAGGCAGTAAGAATGGAAATCCTTATGAGGTATTTGTTTCCCACAAGTTAAGCAATTATTAACTTTAAGTGTTTGATCTGACATCGGCTGAGGCAAGAGAGAGTCCCCAACGGGGTACTTAGCTTTTGAAGTCTTCGGTAGCTGAAGTTACAGGAGCTGGCCGACCGGCACTTGTGAACTGCTTCTGCTTCGGGCACCACGAGGCAAGAAAGACTGAGGAAGATGGCGTCGGCTGACGCTTTTATACCCCAGGCGCTCTGACGTCGGGGAAGGGGCGACATCAGCCGACGCTGGACCCAGACTTTGGAATCCGGCCGACCGAAGGGCTGCCTGAGGCAGGACAACCCATATGTAAGGACTGCAGATGCATCCCTGAAGGACATCAGAAGGAAGAAACTGTTACAGAAGAGAGGAAAATCACAGGATGCAAAAAACGCCCTCACCAGCCTCAGTAAGAAGCTGAGATCCCTCAAAATCCTCAAAAGCTAGTTACGAAAATAAAATTGCCAAAGATTCCAAAGAAAACCACAAGGCATTCTATAGTTATGTCAAGAATCTAAATGGCAATGCTCAGATCTGCTCTGAGCTACAACAGAATGGCATTAAATATACTTGATCCCAAGGACATTGCCAATATCCTGGCAGATCGATTTATTGCCAACTTCACCCCCCCTCTCACCCCCTAAAGGGCCCATCTCAATACCAAAAGATTGCCAAATTCCAATAATCACGGCCACACAGGTAGAAACCGCACTCTCCAAAGCTAAGAATACAGCATTCATGGGACCAGATGACATCCCAGGCTGTGTACTACATGAACTACAAAATGAACTGGCACCTCACTTAAGTGTCATGTTTAATCATAGCCTCACCTCAAGCTTCGTGCCCACTGAGTGGCGCACAGCTACAGTTATCCCACTCCACAAGGGAGGATCCGCCTTGGATCCCGGGAACTACCGTCCCATCAGTCTGACAAGCCTGAACTGCAAGGGCATGGAGCGCATCATAGAACTTATAAACAAAGACATTGGCAACCTTCAAACACTGGACCCCACCCAGTTTGGGTTTGTGAAGGGCCAATCTTGTCTCCTGAATCTGATTGACTTCTTCGAATCAGTCTCCAGAGGTGTGGACGAGGGTAAGATGGTCCACACAACCTATCTGGACCTCGCCAAGGCCTTCAACACCATCCCCCACTCTGGAATCATACATAAACTTACTAAGCTGGGCATAAATCCCTACGTCACTCAATGGGGTGTCAACTAGCTTACTGACAGAACCCAGACTGTAAAAGTAGCAGACTCCAAAATCAGCTCCAGACAAGTGACAAGTGGAGTACCTCAGCATTCAGTCCTGGGACCACTCTTGTTTGGCATCTACTTCTCTGAAGTACAGGCCAACACTAAGGGACTCTGGCTAACAAAGTTTGCAGATGACTGCAAACTGGGAGCCATTATTGAATTCCCAAATGATGTGGATATTCTACAAAAAGGCCTTACAGAAACAGATGCCTGGTGCCAGAGCCATGGGCTCAAGCTTAATGCCAAGAAATGTAGTTATCCCCTTTGGAAAAAAACATGTACCCATGAATTACCACATAGGTGGCAGGATGCTAAACATCGAAAGTGTGATGAGAGATTTAGGGATACAGGTGGACAGTGGTCTCACTTTCGATAACCACATCGCCACAACAGTCAGGAAATCTTTCTATGTGGCACACCTCATCACTGAGAGCTTTTCATCCAGAAAAAAGGAGATCATTGTCCCACTGTACTCATCCCTCATTAGACCCATTAGATAGTATAATGCCCCATTTGGTATGTACCTCAAGACATCTGCAACAGCTGGAAAGGCCACAGAAATACCTCACTAAACGAATCACAGGCCTAAAGCAGATGCCATATGCTGACCGTCTAAAAAAAACTCCAGCTATACGCTGTGGCATATCGTCTACTCAGAGGCGATCTCTGCTTAACATACAAGGCCATGTCAAACCCTGAGCTGTTGGACATGCTCCACTTAAAGAAATCCCAATCCCTCAGAGCCACACGTTCCAGGGATCTAAACCTTGTCATCACAATGAACAAAACATGCTGGAGGGATAGGTTCATGACCCAGAGACTCCCCATACTCTGGAACAGACTGCCCATACATGTCAAGCAGTGCACCTCATTGGCCCTATTCAAAAGAAACCTTGATGATTGGATGGGAGATAGGAAATTCACACCGGGATTCATGTCAGTCACCCTGCTAGACAGGGGCCCAGAGAAGTAAATATTGTGGGAAGAAATATCCAGGGAATTGTTATGGCTAGGCTTGCATAGGCCCTAGGGCCGATAGCCCAGTACCAACCTATGAACCCATAAGGTCTTCCGCCATTTTAAGCATTTGAGACTAAAGCAAGGAAGCAGGCACCTGAGTGGGTCGTCGGTTTCTTGGGTGTGGTTCATACCCTGGGCCTAAGAAACTGTCTTTTTGAAAGAACTGTAGTTGTGAAAGAAGACATCAGTTTATGTCAAGAATCGGTAGTGCGAAGGACTTCCTTGGAAGCTGGTGCCTACTGAGCAGCTCCGGACCCATCCAACATAGAGGTGACTGCAAGATCCTTAGTTGAAAAAGAGTTTTGCGGCATACCGCAAAACTCTTTTTCAACTAAGGATCTTGCAGTCACCTCTATGTTGAAAAAGAGTTTTGCGGCATACCGGACTCCAAAAGGGTCTCAATAGCAGCCTGCGAATCCACAGAAGTGGGCATCATGGGCTGCTAAAGCACCTGAGGACTGGAGAACTGACCAGCTTAACGGAAGCATCGTCGGTAGGTTTGGACCTGTACAGTCTGTCTCTCTCTTTATCTTTACATTTTTTTTGGAAGATCTGCTGTCAGATGGCTTACCAAAGCCATATCAGACTTCGAAGACTGTAAGCGAAAATATCTGGCTACAATAAGGGCCCAACAAAGGATAGTTCTGGCGTTGAACACGGCACAGAAGCGACAATGGGGGACACTGTGGTCTGGGCCTAAACAAGTGACGCAGTAAGAATGGAAGTCTCGGTGTGGTATTGGCTTTCCACAGGTGAGACAATTAACTTTTTCTGACATCGGTTAGTGCAAGAAAAAAGGATCTCCAATGGGGTACTTAGCTTTAGAAGACTTCAACTTCAATTCAGTAGACGAAACTCAGGTAGCGGCCAACCGGCACTCGTGCAAACTGCTTCTGCTTCAGGCTCCACGGCAAGAAAGACTTATGTAATGGCGTCAGCTGCCTTACTTTATACTATTGATGACCTGAAGTCAGTCCTGAAGCAACAGCAACCGAAGCAGAAATACTAAGCGCCTCTGATACTCGGGCCGGCCAAGGGCTACCCTGGCAAGGACAACCCAAATGTGAGGACAGTGAAACAGTGAAGAACATCGGCAAGTTGATTACTTGACTGATATTTGTTTCAGAGGCAATTTTGGATACAAACGAAGGATTGGTACATAAAGTAACACTATCTTTATGTAAAATCAAAGAAGGTTCTGAAGAAAGTGCTTTGAGTTCAGAGACTTGATTCACAGAAGTTATAGCCACAAGAAAAACACTCTTTCAAGAAAGACATTTGAGACCTGCCTTAACCAAAGGTTCAAAGGGGGATTGGATTAAACTCTGTAAAACAACAGTAAGATCTCAAGGTGGAGTGGGATCCTTTATCGGAGGCCTCAGTAAAAAGGTACTTTTAAGGAATGCTTTAAATAATTTGGTTGAGGCTAAAAGGGAAGCATTACCTCCGATAGCTGGAGATGGCTGCCAACTGAATTTTTATGGTGGAGAAACTAGCACAACTTTGAAAAAATTAAGTAAAAAAATTAAAACAGCAGGGATTGGAGCAGTGAAAGGATTCAACTCTGCTGTGCCCAAAAAGAAAATCTATTCCATTTATTCTTCCTTGTAGATGGTTTCTGGGATGAGAATAAAATTTGGTGAACAGGATAGGAAAGCCTGGAATGTTTTGCCTTCAATGGAATTGGAGAAATCATGCGGTCAATTTGAGGCCTGCAATGTCAGGATGAGTTATCCCTGACGGATGAGATAGGTCTGCACTAGGGTCCAGTGTCCAAAGAGGACATGGTAGTTGAGAACATAGTAAGGGGAACCACACTTGCAGAGGCCAGAAGGGGGCAAGAAGGAATACTATGCTCTTCAACCGGAGGGCTTGCTGAAGGAATTTGGGAATTAGAAGTAGGGGAGGATAAGCATATAGAAGACCAGAGGGCCAAATGTGGAAGAGAGCATTTTTCAGTGACTGTCCCTGAGGGAGAATTAGGGCAAAGAACCTGCTGCATTTGTTGAGGGAAGAGGCGAACAGATCACAGCAAGGTTGACCCCATTTGTGGAAGATCATCTTTGCCACTGAATGATTGAAAGACCAATCTTGAAGCATCAGGACAGTCTTGCTGAGCTTGTCAGCAAGACTGCTGGATTTCCCCAGGATGTGCATCACTTCAAGAAAGCAGTCTGAGGAGAGTACCCACTGCCAGACTTTCATTGCTTCTTGACAAAGGGGGTAAAGATGTGGTTCCCCCTTGTAAGCTGATGTACTAAACTACTGACATTGTCCATTTGGATAGCAACTGTCTAGTGGAAGAAGGATCTGAAAGGCCCTCAACTCTAAAAGGACCACTCTTCACCATTAAGACATTTATATGCAATTTGGTCTCATCTGGGGACCACGTGCCTTGAACAGTCCATCACAAGAAATGCTCCACCCCAACTGGGAGGCGCCCATGGTCAATGTGCTGTTTGGGGGAGGAAGGATAAAGGGATGTTCTTGTCAAACCTTGCAGACCCAAGACAGTTTTATAAGATGCTGCAAAGGCTATCAAAGTACCACTGTACTGCCAGAGCCCACTTAAGATTTACATGTGAACACGAGCAGTAGGTATCAAGATAATCTCTGCAGGCATTGATCCAAGGGCTTTGAGAACCACTTTTGGTGAAAAGGAATGCTTTCTGGAGGAATAGGGGAAATCAAGGGAACTGGAGGATAAGCGTAAAGTAGACCAGGGGTCCAAGCATGGAACAGAGCATCCTTTGGTCACTGTCCCTGAGGAGGGATCAGGGCAAAGAAACTGCTGCATTTGTCTTTGAAGGGGGAAGCAAACAGATCACAGCAGGGTTGACCCCATTTGAGGAAAATCATATCTGCCACTGACTGATTCAGGGACCACTCTTGAAGAATCAAAACAACTCAGCTAAGCCTGTCTGCCAGGATGTTGGTCTCTCAGAATATGCACTTCAGTAAGAAAATGGTTGTTAGAGCAGCTCGCCCACTGCCACAACCTCATCGCTTCTCAACACATTGGGTAAGATCTGGTTCCACCCTGTTTGCTGGATGTACCAGACTACTGACATATTATTCTTTAAGGAAGAAAGCTGTGCAGTGCTTGCAGTGCTAGGAGGACTACTCATCTCCAGGATGTTGATATGCAATTCGGTCTCTTGAGCAGTCCACGTGCCTTGGACCGTCTGACCCAGATAATGCTTCCCCACTCCCTCTGAGAAGTATCCATAATCAGTGTGTGGCTTTGGGAGGGGGAAGAACAAAGGGTTGCCCCTGCGTGACCACTGAGGAATGAAGCCACAAAAGAAGGGAGTCTCTGCATATCAGTGACAGTTTGATCGAAGGTGTAAGAAATGCCTGTGTAACGTTCACTGGACTAACAGCCTCCATTGCAAGACTCGCGTAGGTGTGCTGCGGGTAACAAAGTTATTGTGGCTATCAAGTCCAAAGCCCTAAGCACCAGATTTGCCATGGGAGCTGGAATAGCTAGAAACTATTTGAATTGGGCGTAAACTTGTAATCCTGTCTAGCGTGAGATACGCCTGAGTTGATGTATCCAGACATGCTATGAAGTCGGTGGTTTGTACTTGTTGCAACTGGGATTTCTGTACATTGACTGTTATGCCTAGAGCGAAAGCAAGCTGTAACAGATCATCCCTGGCTTGGACAAGTAGATGCCTGGTTGGGGTGGTTAGGAGCCAGTCGTCCAGATACAGACACACATGGAATCCTTGCAGCCTGAGATGTGATGCTGCAACTATGTAATGGTGAACATTCTGGGGGCTGTGGTGAGACCAAATGGAAGCAATCTGAATTGGTAATGGCTAGATCCAAGCCTGAAATGTAGGTACTGTCTGGAGTGCCTGTTCATTTTGATGTGGTAGTTATCCATTCTCAAAAGCGGTAGAATGGACTGGACCGTAACCATTCTGAATTTTTAATTCCTTACTGATTTTTCAAGGAAGTAAAGTCTAGGATTGGCCTTCAGTTCCCAGTCTTTTTTGGTACTATAAAGAAACTTGAGCAGACGTCTAAATCCTATTTGGTTGGGGCGGACCTCCTGGATGACTTTTTTGCAGCAGTTTTGCAATTTATTGAGCTGCCTTCTCCCTCTGTTTGTGTGGAACACTGGGGAGGCGAGTCTTAGATTTGGGGTTTTCCAAATAGAAATGAAGTATTTTCTGGATAAGATCCTTAGTATGCACTGATCGTTTGTGATGGCTGACCTGGCTTATGGGTGTAAGGAAAAGTGCCCTTCCAGAATGGTTCTACAGGATAGTAGACAACCATTCAGGAGCGCTGGAAAGGTCTGTCCGAGAAAGAATCTCGAGACCCGGAGTTATGCAGACCCCATCTGTCATGGGAGCGGTGTCTCCCATTTTAACTGTTATCCCCTCTGCCTCTGGAAAGTCTCCAAGAGATTCCTGAAAAGGACATTGAGATTTCTTGAACCACAATTTTTTCCTTCACACTGGTTCCACGAGAAGGACCTCTGTGGGGTAGAAAAACAGATTCTGATGGCAGAAACGGTCTTCCCATATTTCTCATTACGGAGGTGTCTCTCTGACTACTGGGCTGAACAAAGATGATCCGAAGGGTGCACCGATGAATGACACTTTGGAAGGTTCAGCAAAGTCACACAGCCGGATCCAGGCATGGGGCCTAATGGTAATATCCGAGCCAGCTGCCCTAGAAGCACCCTCTGCAGTGTGAGAAATCAACCTAATGGATACATTCAATATCATTTGTAGAGTAGCCTTTCTGGAAGAACAGGTCTTCTGATCCTTGGCAGACATGGACTCTGAGGTAGAGCTAGAGAGTTCTTTGACAAGGTCTCTTTGTAGCCTAGTAAAATGGGATAAAAAGTTTAACGCTCTTAAGGTGAAGGCGGCTGAAGCATAAACTCTTGCCAAACCTGTCCACAGCCCTAGACTCTCTTAAGAGAATGGACAGAGCAGCTTTCCTAAGCCACCTCCACCTTAGTGGCTGTTGCATCAACCACGGCATCTACTGCAATCCCTTTTATCCAATGTGTCTTATCTAAGTGCACTAAGAATTTTTGTGGGGCCTCTTCAGTATGGGCTCCACAGTGTCCGGTTCTTCCCTGCCCTGGTAGATACAAGAATGGTAAGAGTCAGGATGTAGATGGGCTGGACCTGAAAGCCTTCAAAAGCACAGTTTCCTCTGGGGTGGATTTCTGGGTAGACCACCCACCTCTTTGGAAGAATACATCTAGGAAGACCATAAAGAAGACATCCTTAGGTGGAGTCCTGGGGACCCCTCACCTCCCTCGAAATCAGTGTCAGTAGTGAGGGATTCCTGAAAGAGAATACAAGTGCCTCCTTCTATACTGTCACTTCTGAGGAAAATCCTTGGTGGTATGCTCTGGGGAGGTGTCAGAAGAAAACTGGGGTTCCACTGATGGGATGGGTTGGGGATTCTCAGGGCTGGCTGTACCTGTGGTAGATGAGAGGCCTCAGAAACAGGATCTGTGGGGGTATGGAGCAATGCTGAAGGAGAAAGAACTGAGGCTCTCCTAGGATAAGTGAGAACCCTCTCCACCACTCTGAAGGCAGAGGGACTCTGAGTACCAGAGTCATCCCTCCAGAGCTGAAGCTCCCCTAATTGGGGATTTGGCACCAAGCTGTCGAATGCTGATCCTGAAAGGGGAAACAGCAGCTCCAAAACCTTCCGAGTTGCAATCAATCACCCAGATTCGTTGTCGAGGCTATGGCACTGAGATACACTAGGCACCGACATGGTCAGCGCTGAGAGTGTAGGGGAGGCCGGAGACAAAGTGATTACCGCTATCTTCACATCTCAGCTCCTGAGATGAATGTACCTGCAGGTTCCGAAACCAAAAATTGGATTGGAGAAGGAGCTTCAGGGCAAAAAGGGAGTCTGCTTACGGATCTGGTGGGGACGAAGATGGCAAATTTCACATCTGAATCTTTGCCTGAAGAAACTGCCTCATCAGCCTATCAATGTCGTTCTAGGATAAACTACAAGAGAACATGGTAGACAAAGTCACTGAAGGTGTTCTCAAAGGTTTTCTGGGAGAGACCTCCCAGTGGGAAATGTGTGTGTCAATACACTCGGCTCCAAGTTGGCAAGTGAAGGACAAGGTGGAGACAAGGGGGTCTGTTCCAAGGGCTTCAGATCCAAGAACAGACTCCTTTTTTAATGATTCTGAAACAGATTAAGCTGACTTAACCAGGAAATGTTTCCGGGTTTCCCAGGTCTCCTTGTGCTTCCTGGAGGGGTTAAGCTGCTGAAGTGGAAGGAACAGCAGGGGAGGAGGATGAAGAAAGAAAACCCTTGACAATCACCTTGTTTCTCCTATCCACAGAGGATACGGATGGAAAGCTTCACAAACAGTACAACAGCTCTATAAATGAGTGGGGCCCCCCTGACAGTATACATACTCCCCTGTGAGCATCTGATAATGGGATCTTGCGCCTACAGTAAATGCATTTCTTAAACCCTAAAGGTCTGTCCAGCTTAGAAATGAACTTGGTTTCCTCCATGATATGCTAATTTTTTTTTTTTTTTTAAAGAGATACAAAAATATAGAAAGGGAGACAGAGAAGGTGGGAAGGGAGTTAAGATGGACAGAAAACCAGATTAAATAACCAGCAGAAAAAGCATGAGAGAAACAAGTCAGGGTAGGACAATAGTTAAATCATAACCACTAAACAACTCAGTCTGCACTAGAAATCACTCAAACACTGGAGGAGCCCTGGAGTGATAAAATCTCAAAGCTTACTCTACGAGTGGCAAACAAGATCAGAGGTGGACTGGGGGAATGTGGCATTACTGGTAGGATGGGAGGAGTTTTAGCTTGAAAAATAACCGGGTCAGATCAGAGACCCACAGGTTAATGAAGAATGAAAGTAACATCAGATCACTCTGAATTCATACAGTCTTAGAAGAGCTGTTATCACTGCCATACATTTGGTGAACACCCTGGAGGCTGTGGTGAAACGGAAGGGCAGGGCTCTAAACTGAGGAAAACTGGCTCCCAGCCAGAAGGGTAGGTATCTGAGTGTGTTCATTTTGATGTGATAGTATGCATCATGAAGATCTACAGAGCACATGCAGTCATCCTTCTGTAACACATGCACAATGGACTAAACAAAGACTACCTGGAACTTGGAGTTCTTTACACCCTGGTTCAGATAACTGATATCCAGGATAGGTCTCAGGTCCCCTGTTTTTCTTTGGCACTAAAAATAACCTTGAGTAAAATCCAGATCCTTTCTGGTCTGGTGGGACCTCTTGGATAACTGTTGTTTAGCAGCTTTTGATTTTCCAGAGCTAACTCCCACTGATTGGGTGGATCAGACATTTTCTTTTCATAGATGGTATTTGCAAAAAGGAAATTAAATTCTCTGGATACTATTCTTTGCACAAACATATATTTTGTGATGGCTACCCAGGCTTTTGGGTGCAAAGCCAAGCACCCCCACCTCTCTCCAGAGAAGAATGGTCTGACAACACTTTAAAAGGGTGGTGAAAGGGTCTGAGAAGGAATCTCAGAAGCCTTGGTTTTGTGCCCCCCCTCTGCTGTGTGGGTGCCATCTTCTATTTCCCCCTCTCCCTCTGGGAGAAAAAAATCTCCATAAGAGTCCTGAAAAGGTCCTTGAGACTTCTGGAACCACATCTGCTTATCAACACATTGATTCTTACAAAATGGTCTCTGTGAAGTAGAAAAACAGATTTTCATGGCAAATGAAGCGTCTCTAATGAGGATCAGAGGATCCATAAAAGGAAGCACTGACGAATGACACTTTGAAGGGCTCCGCAAAATAAAACTACTTCCAGGTATGTCTCCGAACGGCTATGCCTGAACCATGGTCTGAGGAACCCTCAGCTGCATGAGAGATTAGCGTCATGAAAACATTTGAGATTGATTGCAGAATGGCCAGTCGAGAGGAAAAGATTTTCTCTTCCTCCATTGACATGGACCAAGGGGTAGAGCTGGAGACAGTTCCTTGATTAAGTGTCTCTCTAAGCTAGTGAAGTCTGCCAAATAGTTTAGCAAACAAAGCACAGGTTGACAAGGCAAACTCACTTCCCATACTTGTCCAATACCCTAAGATTCTTTATTAGGGAAATGGACAGAGGAGCTCTGTTCAGCCAGCTCCTTTTTGGTGGCTGCCACAACAACCATGACATCAAAGGGGATTGCCTTATTCCAAAAACAGTCTATCTTTAGGTGCTCCAAGAATCTTATCAGGATGCCATGGAATTGGTTCTAAAGTATTAGGTTCCTTCCATGCCCAGCAGGAGATACGATCTACAAGCTCATTTGTCTGGGTGGGTGTTAACCCAAGACATACATGGGCTAGACCTAAAGGCTTCTAGGAACACCAATTCCTCCTGGGAAGGTTAAGGAGGACCAACCACCTTTCTGACTTTTCCAGCAAGTCATCGAAGAAGAGGTCTTCTTGGGGACCCTTTCCCTTTCATTAACATCGGTGTCTTCATTCAAAGATCACTAAAAAGAATCTACATCATGACTCAGTTTGCATATCCTCTTCCAGGGGATCTTTTCAGTGGGTTAATGGAGAAGTATCAGAAGAGGTGGGGAGTTCCCTAACTGGAAATGCATGGAATCTCTTATGGGCTGGTTGCCTCTGTGGAGTAGGATGAAGAGGCTCAGAAACCGGATCCGAAGGGGGAACAGGGATCAGATCCGAAAACGAAAGACAAAATGGCTCTCGGTTGGGAGAAAACACTCTCCACCACCTTGAAGGTAGAGGGACCAGGAGAAGCAGAGGTCAATCTTGCCACAGCCAAGATCACACAAACCAGGGGACTCCCCCAATCCTCAGCTCTGTGGGAAGAGTAGTAGCCAAGCTGTCGAGTGCCAAGACTCCAAGGGGAAGTGATTGCACTGAAAGCTTAGGAGTCAAAGTCATTCAACCTGACACCAACGCTTCAGCTCCGAGACGCATCCTGCTTAAAGGGAATCTGAGTCGAATGGATCGGGGAAGTAGCTGGAGTCAAAGATAAAGGCATCTTCAGATCGGATGGTTCGACTGAGTTCTCAGATTTGAGGGGCTCCTAAATAGGTCAGATCAGAGGACCTGATGGTATGTGGGAGAGGCTTAAGGCTCACGGATCAAACGGGAAATTAAGACACCCCCCCCCCAAATCTGGATCTGAGTTCTGAGAAATTTTCTTATAATCCTATGAAAAAGACTCTGGAAACGGAAGTGGGTAGAGGTTAAAAAGACTTACTTGATGTCTCCTGTAGGAAAAGAAACCTCAGTCTTGCGGTCAATGGCTTCTGAGAAAAGCAAGGGCTTTGGAGCTGCGGTTGAACGTGTAGGATCTGTGGATTTCGGATCAGAGTGTTTGGAAATTTTAGCTGGAGGCTCCACTGTTGCAGCTGCTTTGGAAGACCTGACAGGAGAGCACTTTTTATGGTCCCTGGGTTCTGCTAACTTAGATTTCTGTAAGGGGATTTGACCCCTGAAGTTGAAACAGCAGAAACAAAGGATAAAGCCCTTAAGCACTAACTGGTTGTGTCGGTCATCGATAGCTCTGCCGTTAAAGCAAACACAAACTGTACAAGTATCTAGATGAGAAGGGGCCAAACAATATATGTGCCCTGTGGGCACAGCAGGGCATCTTTTACCCACAGGAAGTGCAATTCTTAAATCCAGTAGGCTTTTCAGACACTGCTATGTTGGATGGGAAAAGCCAGAGAGAACTGCAAGATTTATTTATTTTTTTTTAAAGAGGGTTGAGGGAAAGAAAAAGTGATACCAACAATGGTAACAAGATTACCTTATGGAAAACGGTAAAGCAAAATAGAAAAATACCAGCAATGAAAAAAGCAGGATGCCAAAGGATGGTAAGGAAAGGTTGTAAAAAGGATAATTAGCTTAGTAGATGAGAGGATGCTACAGAATATAAGTAAGAAAAAAGGAGTTAAACTTTAAAGTTTTTACTCACTGTACCAGAAAAAAATCACTGCCTGAGCTCTAAAGAATGCAAGCCTGATCAAATTGTTAGAGCAGCAGATGAGATCAGGGGTAACGCAGTAGTCAGAGGCATCATTGGTAAAGGGAGGAGCTTGAGAGTCAGATCCTAGAATCTAGAGAAAAGCGGCAGAGTGAGATTCAAGGGTCAGATTGGAGACCCATTAATTTAGGAATAAAAGAAAATGACATCAGAACATAAAGTAATTGACAAAGAGGAGAAAATAGAATGCATCTAGAAGCTCTTTTCTGAGCAAGGCATAAAATTAACTGCTATATCAATTACAAGCTTTGGAGGCAAAAGCAATAGTCCAAGTTCATAAACTAAGCAGCAAAAAAGAGCTTGCTTCAACTAGGATTCACATCAAGACCTTCCAATAGTACTATTCTAGCTGCTCAACCATAAATCTAGTGAAGCAGCTGAGATATGGCCATGGTGCTGGAGCATCCCTCTCTTTCTTATACAAACACGATGCACGCTCTACAGTGAGAACAGAAGAAATGTACTAATCCAAGTGAAACAGCACATAGCAAAATGCATAGAACAACCATACGAAAAGAGGAAATGACACACTGCATGAGTACAAGAAGCATGATAGACTGCTGATGCCAGTGCCTACTGTTCAAAGTCTAAGTCTACATATGTGCCTAGCAGATGCAGAGATTTGATACTTTTTTCAGGTAACAATGACAATGCTAGTAATTTCATTTTAAGATCTTTCAATATGTGCTAACTGATACAGCATCTTATGTAACACATCTGTATCACAGTGAAATCTCAGTGTATGAGAAATAATTTAGCAGCATGATAGAAGATGTGGAACACCAATATACTTAGTGTAGTGATTCAAAACTTGGACTGTTTTGTGCAGATGGATCTCTTGATTCTGAAGGCATCTCTCTCTAGAACCACTGCAGTAAAAATAAAATCTAAAGCACGTGTGGTTTCCCATTTGTCCCAGTCAGTAAGCAGCCGGAAGATCCTGCCCAAACTCCCTGAAATTGAGGCCACTACACCAAGGTCCTTCCAGGCTTCCTCAACAATCAAGGAACTCATTTTTTATACTGGAAGGGTATGGTAAGGCTGATGGGGTGTTACAGGGCCATCACCTCTTTCGATACATAAGTTACTGAATCTCCTGAAACATGGGGTCAACAGAAGAACTCGTCAATTTTTTACAAAAAATAAAAGCATTAAGTTTAGCAGATAAGTGCTCGGTGAGTGAAATATGCATTACTGTTATGCAACCTAAATCTGAGCTCAGCTGAGTACTGATAAGAATGTTACAGCTAAGGCTGTAAATACAATATATATATTTTTTTACATGCAACCAAAGTTTTCAGTAAAGACAAAACCAGAAAGTTTAAACAACTCTGCCAATACAAGTTGAGTGTAGCAACCAGTGCCAACATAATAACTCATTTGCTGTTAAATTGTGTTTATGTAAATAACTCTATAAATGCATCTGTTCCCCAAGAAGGTAAATGGTATCAGATTTAGAAGTAAATCTGGTTGTTGAACCCTGAATATAAACAGCATCTTTAATAAAAATAAATGCAAGTCCCAGCATACCAAAAATGCTGTTGCTAAACGTAAGAGGCAACTCCAGTCTCTGATAAATCAACCAAAGCCAGATATTTGGTAAAAATAGTCACTTGGGCTTAAAGCAACCACAAAGCTTCCTTTAACTGTGTTAGGAACATCAAACTTATGCTAAGCTCTCCACAGAGGTAATACTAAATGGTAGCACTTAGAACCAGAGAGGTTAAATAGATTTAGCTCAGGTGCCCCCCCCCCCCCAATATTCCCAGATGACATACCTGCGCATCAGTGCTGCACCCTGCCCCAATCTCACATCAACAATTCCTCAAGGTACTATCCAAAGCAAAGAAGACTGCTTCTTGTAGAACCTGGTAACATAACCAGGATGCCTACTGGCTAGTTTGCAACAGGGTGCCATCTGATTAATGTAGTTAGACCCATGAGTCTGACTAGCCTCATTTGTATGGCTTTGAAAAGGATCAATATGAAATTAAACAAGAGCACATGCAACCTACAAGCAGTTGACTGAAGTCAATTCAGTTTTAAGGGCAGACCCTGGCTACTCAATGTGGTTGACTTCAAGAAGGTCAATAGATAAGGGAAAAATCAGTACAGAAGGCATATGTAGATCTTGCTAATGATTTTGACATCATTTTACACACTGGTATTAAACTCTCCGAGCTAAATGCCAATTCTGTGTGACCTGACACCAAGTGGGTGCAAAAATATTGCCCAGAAAATTAAGGTGGGTGGCTCCATCATCTTAAAAAAAAAAAAAAAAAAAAAAAAAGGTCATCAGCAGCGTACCAACTCCTCTCTTGGCAATTTACTGCTTTGAAGTGAAAGCTAATAAAGGCTTATGACTCACTGAGATTGCTGATAAATGTACACTAGGTGCCATTATTAACTGTTAGGAAACACAAATATTTTCCAAGAAGGCTTTTCCCATATAAATAGCTGGTTTTAAAACCATACCCTAAAACTAAGTGCCAAATGTGTAATATCCTTCTGTCAAGCACTACATCCCCTGTAACTGTCACATTGATAACACACCCCCTGAAAATGGATCCAGTAGTTAGGGGCCCAAGAAACTATGTAAATAACTATTCTTCAATCATGTATCTGCTATTGTACTAAAGTTTTTTTTTTTTTTTGTGTAGATTAAGAATAATTCCATTCATGCCCAGAGATGATGTGATAGCTACACTTAATTCTGAGCTTTAGACAAATCATAATACCCCTTTGGAGGTGTACCAGTCCAAATACCTCAACACCCATAACATTTTTTAACCAAGAAATTAAACTGTCTAAATAAGAACTTCACTAAACTTCTAAAAAAACTTGTCCCTATTTTGTGTCCTAGAGTGTGTTAATGGGGGTAACCTCTGCCTTGCCTACAGGGTCTCAGCAGATCCTGTCTTCCCAACTCTACTGCAATTCCAGTAGTGGCACAACTCCCACTCAATCTCTTCTGCAACATGTAACACATGTTGAAGGAGAGAGAGATGTATCACAGAATTCCACTTTGGAATCTTCCTTCTCCTAAAACAATGTACATCTCTTATTTCATTCAAATGTAATCTGGATGAATGGTTGGAGAAACTGCAAATTGATCTGTGGAGTAGCTTTCTTGTCCTTTATGGAAAGGAGTGCCATGTAGATGTTCTGCTTTCGTTGGGTTGTTTATATTTAAGTAAGAAGAGGTAGAATCTTCATGGGTAGGCATGTCTGGGCTTCTAAAGATCCTTGAGGGTTAGAAGCTTGGTAAGAAATAATGAAATGGAGGCAAGTAACAGTAGCATGGTCCCAAAACTGGACGAAGTCGGACATATAAATACGAGATAAAAAGCTTAATGTTAGTGCCTTTTATTTCAATAACAATCTTGGAAAATATTTACTTGGGTGTTGTAGGCAGTTCTCTACAGCTCCCATCATAGGAAAAGATGCAGGAAACGGTCCTCTTCGGCATAAAATGTGTGCTTGTGTGTGTCAGTCTAACAATGTGCATGTACACATTGTGTAAGGTGTCTTATGTAATGTCCATGTACTTTACTTCCATACGTGGTTCAAAGAACTACTAATGAAATTTCCAACGAGTCATAACTTTGCACTGTTAAGCTGGGACAGAAAAATTCCTATATCCCTGGGGCATCAGGAGACTTACCTGTTGGGCAAATTCCACAATAATTGCTTTTGCACGCTCTTCAAATTCATCCCTAGTATTCTTCTTTTGCTTCTTTAAAGTGGCCACCACATCTGTATCTGGACTTTTTTTCCAGTCATACAACCTGTCAATCTTCAATAAAACAAAGCTGGTTATTTTCCCCTTAAATACAATGTGTGCAGTCAGCACATCAAAATTCCAGATCAGAATTCCATCAAAATGATGTACTACTCAAGCGAGTACACTTCAGTAGGAAAAAGCAGGCTATCAAAGATCCAACATATCCTGCCTACTGCAGACATCTACAAATAAACATTCTGGGGAACACAACAAAAATTGCACTGTTAAATTTTTAATTAGGTACTAGTTTGAAAATGTTATCCCTCTGTCTAGATGAAGAACTTTCACTCCTAAAAAAGGTTTTACTGTATATAAAGAACAAAAGAAGGTCAAAGCAAGGTTTCTGACATCCCCTCCGCCAACAATGCATGTTAAATTTTTTATTTTACATTTGTTGACCGGGAAAGTCCAACTAGACACGTCCATTTTCAGCAGATGCCCAAGGAGAAAAGCTCCATTTTAATACATAAACAAGCTCTCAAGTCATTTGAATTCACATACAAATCAGACAAACTAGCATTAGTAAGTATATTTCAGTATTAGTACACGCTAACAGTAAGATATACAGTTCAGAGATGGTGATTTCTTGATATATGTAGAAAATTCTAGTCTAACACATTAGTCTACTACATACACTAATCAGCTAGAGCAAAATTACTATGCAAATTGCATCAAAGAAAATCATTACTATACTGTTTTGCCTTTAAGACAAAGAAAACCATAAAGTGGAAATGATGTACTAAAACATGGCAGAGACAAGCTTAGGCACAGTTTGAGTGAAAGACAGGGCTGTAAAACAAGAACAATGGCTACTCCCTGATGCCACTTTCCTAAAATCACCAATCAAAAACTGTGGAGCAAACAAAGCAAAACTTTGTGAAATTTTGGTACTTACTTATTATCGCAACCAGACTTTTGAAGTTGCGAATTTAGCATACTTTTGAATAAATGAGGCCGTGAACCACTGTAAGATGGTATTCAGAGTCTGTTTTGCTGTGGACTAGCATTACATTACAGAGTCTGTGAAGGGGAAGACAAACATTTGAGGAAATCCGCATCCTGTTTTCGGCATGCATTACACACGCACGCTTGAATTATAATGCCTGCTGTCGTTCTGACAAAAGGATTATTTTGACTGTGTGGAAGGAAGCCTTCAGAAAAGGCAAAGACAGACCCTGTAATGGTGATTTTGGTCACTTTTTGTTTTTCTTGGGGGGGGGGGGGCAATTTGCAAAGAAATCTTCAGGTCAAAATTTAAAAAAAAGGTGTTAACAGCCACAAACTACAGGAAGAAGCGCATTGTCTGGCAATAAGACGTTTTGGGAAGTGTTCTTACTATGTGTAGTCATGAAGTGCTTTTGAGTTTATCTGTCTATTTGTAAAGTGTGGCCATGGTGACACTTTAGCACCTTAACCAAAATTATTGACTGCAGTTTGTGTAAATCAGCACTTTACCTAGCCTAAAAAAGGCAGCAATACCTCCTTGCCCTTAACAGATTTACAATCTCCTAACATCGCAGGGTGTATTTGGTGACTCACTTTTCCAGTAGCTGACATCGTCTTGACGAATGCAGGCACTGCAAAAAAGAGCACCACTGTGTAGTTTCAGGAACAAAGAGGTACAAACTTGCACCCTTTCTCCTCTTCATGGCTCATACCCACAGTGACGAGAGTAATGTTATCTTCTTCACAGACCACTTTATAGATTAAGCAACCTGTTTCCACACAAGCGTACCAAATTATGGCACTGAGGAAACCTGGTTGTGCTAATACGCAAGTACCGAAATTTTCACTCAGTTCACACAACAATGTACAAACTAAAACCCCAAATCTAGTTAAATGCAGTGAAAACGATGAGCCACTTAAAGATCTGTACACAAACTCTTCTACAAAAAGTACAGTTGTGTATACTTAACATAAATGTAGATGTTAGAGTGTATTCACTGTTGCAGTCATCACATCTGGGTTATCTGCCTGCAGGTAAGCCCTCAGCCGGCCTGAATACCAGAGTCTTGGATTCCTGCGTTGGATGCTGTCTCTTCTTCCATGAAGTCAGGTCGTCAGGAGTATAAAACATACAGCTGACACCATTACATCAGTTTTTCTTGCCCCAGATGTCAGGTGCCCCCACAATAGGAAGCAATTATATGTTATGGTACACCTCCATCGAAAAGCAAATACACCAGAAAGCTTAAATACACCAAAAAGAAGTAAAGGTAGAGCCAAGAGAAGTCAGGGGGCTGGAGGGAGGGTAAACAGGACTGCAACAGAGAATACACTTGAACATCTACATTTATGATGTGTACATAACTGTACTATGTTCTTCGTGTTACACTGTTGCAGTCATCACATTTCGGTTGATTCCCAAAGCTAAGGAAGGGAGGAGGAAGTTGGAGACCATTAGGGCCAGCTATTAAGCCCCACAAAACCAGCTCTGGATTTGGAAAAAATAGGCATGTGTTTAATTTGGGCCCCTTGGGGGGAAGGGGAAAG